>NC_056751.1:341533844-341551344 GCF_019279795.1 Protopterus annectens | reverse complement strand
CTCCTAGTTTGCAGTCATGTGCGAACTTCATTAGCCAAAGACCTTCTGTGTTAGCCTGTACTTCAGAGAAGTAGATACTAAACAGGAGAGGACCCAGGACTGAACCCTGTAGTACTCCACTTGTCACTGGTCTGAAGTCAGATTTGGAGTCTGCTACTTTCACAGTGTGGGTTCTGTCAGTGAGCCAGTTGGCAACCCATCTTGTGACATAGGGATTTATACCTAGTTTAGTGAGTTTGTCTATAATTCCAGAGTGGGGGATGGTGTCTAAAGCCTTGGCAAGATCTAGATAGGCTGTGTGAACCACCTTACCCTTGTCTACGGCTTTGGTGACTGCTTCAAAAAAGTCTATCAGGTTTAGGAGACATGATCTGCCTTTTACAAACCCTAACTGGGTGGGGTCCAGAGTTTGGAGATTACCAATGTCTTTGTTTATAAGTTCCATGATGATACATTCCATGGCCTTGTAGACCAGGATCGTCAGGCTAATGGGGTGGTAGTTCCCGGGGTCCGTGGTGGCTCCCCCCTTGTGGAGTGGGATAACCGTTGCTGTGTGCCATTCAGCAGGCACAAAGCCTGAGGTGAGGCTATGACTGAACATGGTACTTAGGTGGGATGCCAGTTCATTCTGTAGTTCATGTAGAATGCAGCCTGGGATGTCTGGTCCCATGGATGCTGTGTTCTTGGCTTTGGAGAGTGTGGTTTTTACCTGTGCAGCCGTGATTACAGGAACTTTGCATTCTTAAGGTATAGAGATAGGCTCTTTAGGGGGTGAGAGGGGAGTAAAGTTAGCACTGAACCTATCTGCCAAGATGTTGGCAATATCAGTTGATTCTGTATATTTAGTGCCATTGTGCTGTAACTCAGAGCAGATCTGAGTGTTGCCATTGAGATTCTTGACATAGCTATAGAATGCTTTGTGGTTGTCTTTAGAATCAGTGGCGATTTTGTTTTCATAACTAGCTTTGGAGGATTTTATCAGGGATCGCAGCTTCTTACTGAGGCTGACCAGGGAGCTCCTCCACTTGTGGGATTTTACTCTCTTTTGCAGCAGTTTCTTCCTTCTGTTGTACAGTTTGTTTATGGCAGGGGGCCTCCAGATTGGCTTCCTTTTTTTGGAGGATAGCATCTTGGGTCTGTTTGGGATAGCACGATCCATGCACTCATGTAAGTGCTTATAAAGTGCAATTGTGTAGGATTCAGTAGTCATAACTGTATTGTCCATCTGCATGGGTGTCATGAAGTTCACCACTTCTGTCTTAAGAAGCATGAAGTTGGCATTGGAGAATTTTTTTAGCATGGTTTCCTTAATGGGGGGTGGGGGTAGGATGTGGATATCTAGGGTAATTAGCTCATGGTCGGATCGGACCAATGAGGCATTGACTTCGGGTATGGAACACCGGTCACTCATGCTGGTAATGACTAGATCTAGGATATTGTTGCCCCTGATGGGGGTGTGGATAAGTTGATCCAGGGCATTGGAGTTTATGAATTCCAGAAAGCGTTGAGTGAAGGAGTTGGTACATGAGTAGTTTTCCCAGTTAATGGTGGGGTAGTTGAAATTGCCCATTATTAGGGTGTTTGGTTGAACCCTAATATTTTCCAGTATATCAAGAAAAGATGAGTAGGAATCCTGGGGCATGGTGGGTGATCTGTAGCAAGCTACAATTTGGATAGCAGTTTTGCCCAGAGTTAGTTGCACTTGGATAACCTCGGCTACATTATGCTGTGCAACTAGCCAGGAGGTGTGTATATCCTTAATGAATATGGACAGACCTCCACCTTTGGTGTTCCGGTCCAGGTTACATGGCAGAAAAGTATGGTATGATTTATAGCCTGGTAGTGCAGGGGTGCTCTCTAGTTCCTTGAACCAGGTCTCAGTCACTGCACAGATATCGATGTTCTCCATTTTAAGGAGTGCCTCTAGTGAGTGCATTTTGAGATTTAGACTTCTAGCATTGAGTAGCATCACCCCCAGTTTTTGCTTGCCTGTTCCTGTTATGGTAGTGAATTTGTCATTTGAACCTTGCCTAAACAAGGCACTATAGGGGCGGCAAGAATCTTAGCCAGTATCCAGAATCCTAGGGGTGACAGATGCAGGCCATCTCTGGCAAAGCATCGTGGTCTGTCAACCATGTCATCCCAGGCAGATAGATACTGGATCCCTTTAGAATGGCACCAGAAGCTTAGCCAATTGTTAAAGTCAATCATTTTGTCCTTGTACTGCAGCATCATTCTGGGTGATGGCAGAATGCTACTCAGGGCTAGGGTCATACCTGCCTGGGCTACAAGATCAGAGAGCTCTTCCATGTCTCTTTTCATGTAGTCCAGGCCCCAGGGAGGTACATCTCAGGTCATTCACACCAACATGGACAATGACAGAGTCATATTTGTACTTGTTGTGGAGTGACCTGAGTGTGTGGGTTATGTGGTGGATCCTGGCACCCGACAGGCAGCTGACAGTAACCTTCTCCTTGTTTAGCCTGGTGAGTGGGACATCAGTGTGCCTGACTATAGAGTCACCTATGACTAGTGTGTTGGGTATGTTGTTTTGCCTTATTGGTTGAGTGGCACACTGAGTCTGCGGGCTATGTGTCATTTGGGTTGTGTTGGGGGGTGGAGGTTGCTTGCATTTCTGCTTTGGAGGTCTCTTTTGCTTGAGCAGATTATTATTGAGAGCCTCTGCGAATGTTTTTGTGTTTCTATGTGTGGATTTTGGTGGTGTAGATTTAGTGAGACTATGTGATGAGTGTGGTGTGGTGCAAGTGTTTACCTTTTCCTCTTGACTGTCAAGTTCAGTCTTGATTGGAGAGAGCTTTACCTCTAGTTTGGCTAGATAAGTGCATCTCTCACAGGATGTAGTGTTGGGTGGTAGGAGGAGAGGGTTGTCTGTGTACATGAGGCAATTTCTACATTGCCCCAAGATGCCCAGATTGATCAGATAGACAGGAGAGTACACTGGGAGCTGACCCTTGGACATGCCTGAATAAAAAACTATTTTCCTCTAGATAAGTGAGGAAAGTGAATACAAGAGCTGTTTTTCTCTAAACAAGTGAGGAAAGTAAGTACCAAAACTGTTTTCCTCTAGGTAATGAGGAAGGTTGAGTGCTGTAGTAATTAGTAGTTTATTTAGTGCTTACAAGTTCTGAACAAGTGCTGATCACGAGTAAGCAAATTCAAGTGCTAAAACTAAGAATCTGTATCTGAACTAAACTAGTTACAGGAAAGGGGGGAAACAAGTGCAAATGTGGGCTTTTAAATCAGAAAGTTGAGAGAGATGGAAAAACTGCCCAAACGGCCAATAACTACAATTTCTGGGCCAAAACCACTCCTTATGTGGTAGATAGGTTACCTAGTGCTTGTCACTCCCACTGATAAGCTAGAAGGCTTCCCTCCAACACAGAAAGCTTGGGGGGGGGGGGGCTCAGAAGCTTACATACAGTCCTGGATACAGCAAATCTGAATCTGGACTACACTAGTTATAGGAAAGGTATTTATATATATATATATATATATATATATATATATATATATATATATATCTATATATCTATATAAAAGTAGCTAAAACAGCAGTCAAAACAATTCAAATGCAGTGCGAGCTAGCACACTTGAGTATGTAGCAATGTTAGACCAAACAGTTTAAAAAATGCAATTAAATTAAAAATTACTAAAAACAAGTGCATAAGGAGTCTATTAGGTAGAATGAGGTAAAGAGGTGGGACTGGGGGTGTGTCCTAGATCAAATCTGCAGTGGGGGCGGGCAACTGCAAAAGTCTCCAAATTTAAACAACACAGGAATAGGGAAGGTGGGTATGGGAAAACCAACACCTTCAGCAGAGATCTGAAAAACTATACAGTGAAGCAAAAATAACAGTGCACAACTCTGAAGTTAGCCAGCAATGATATAAAATTAGTCAAACAACAATTACCAGTACACAACTCTGAAGTGCCAGAAAAATATACTCAGCTCTGTGTATCTCCAGATAGTTTGAAGAGCACTCTGTCAGGACTCAGGAAGGCTCCATAAATTAAAACATAACCTTACAATGCCCCTTATAAGCCAGTTTTATCACTAGATGCACACACATGCATGCATGCATATACCTACACACACACACACACACACACACACACACACACACACACACACACACACACACACACACACACGCACGCACACACACACACACACACACACACACACACACACACGCACACACACACACACACACACACACACACACACACACACACACACACACACACACACAAACACACACACACACACAGTTGTGTATATACATATATATAGATAGTTAGATACACATGCATAAGCACACACCTATTGCATTATTGCTGCCTTGGCTGTTACAATTTAATACAATAAATCATACTACTTTCTAAGTTATATATAAAAAACTCCAAAACTTTCAAGTTCTTAAATGCTTGCTAAGTTGCATTGCTTACCTTACCCTACCCTACATCTTCAGGAGGGGCACATGCTGTCAGCCAAGATGAAAAGAACAGTAAAGATTACTGAAGTAAAACAGCCAGACAAAGCAGTTAACAGTGGCAGTTGTGCACAGACAGTCTACATTCTGAGAACAGTTAAAAAAATGAGGACCAGCAGCCAGTACACAACACAGTCACAATCTCAACCCCTCTCTGCCAGTACAACTCTTTTTGCTGACGTCATCACAGAATCCACCAATCACTGAAGCAATACTTGATAAAGAAAAAGGAAAGTCACACCAGAGAATCAGGAGGTCAGTTTGATTTCTTGTGGCTTTACCCCACATTCCAAGTAGAGTTAATTTGTCAATTATCACCTTTTAAATGGCAGAGGTGAAACAAAAGAAAAGCGCTCAAACTCCGGATGAGGTGCAAATGTCTTTCCGTCCCGATGTAGTCTCAATCAAGACATTTTACTGCAGTATGTGACTATATTTCATGCGTTTTTTTTGTTTGTTTTTTCAGTTTTGAATGGGTTATTCCCTGGGTCCTAGAGCTGGTCTGCTCCCTCTCCATTTGAAAAACTATACTGCCATGTGTACAGTCAGTACGCTTCGCGATGTCCTTGCCTCTGAGCACCCCAAGTTCCACATGGAAAAAGTAAATCCTAGTGGTAATAGATTATGCTACGCTATCTGAGAATTCCTTTAACCACAATGATTCTGAACTAACCGATACAGAGAATGTGAATGCCAACAGCCAATGGAGCTTGAATATTTCTCTCCCCTCCACCTCTACAGGAATAGGTACTAGGCCCAAAGATGGAGCTGCACATATTCTGATTTTTCAGAAACTACCTTTTCACATCAGGACAACTCAGAAGAGAATGAACAGATCACTAAGCAGGGAGAGGAAACGGAAGAAATCAATGACACAGAGACCTCCCCATTCTTGGTATTTAACCGGTCTGACTTCATTCTAAGTAATGACCATAGTGTTAAATAAAGGTCTGTCATTCATTCCAGCTTTTCACTCCAGGTTGAGTGAATTTGTGATAGATATCAAGTCATTTGGGAGAAATGCCTCACTGAAGAATATTTTTGACAATGAAAATGTGAGGAATGACATCACTTGCCAGCAGAAACAGTACAAAAAACCAAGCACCTTTGTGCCAGTAAATCATCCAGCCATTGATCTGTTTGTACATCTATGTGAGAATGATGTTGCCAATTTAAGACAGCAACAAACAGGCCAACACTATCATAATTTAACCACTGGAGAAAGAAAAGCTTTACTGGAATTAATGAGAAATGATGACATTGTAGTCAAACCAGCAGATAAAGGAGGGGTGCTGGTGGTACTGAACTCGAATGACTACAAGAGAAGATGCAAGAAATGTGAAGAGACTACAGAACTTATCAAAATATTACTATGAAAGAGCTTGAAAAAGTAGTTAATGAGGTCAATAACACCTCGAGCGATATGCTTGCCACCAGACTCATCTCTCAAGAGCTATTTGATTTTTTCAGTACAGCACATGCTCAAATACCCCCTATTAGTGGTTTGCTGAAAATTCACAAATGTTTAAGTGATCCCCCTCTGCGCCCCATAGTAGCCAGACAGGGTTAGGTCACTGAATCACTTTCTGTATATGTAGAGGACCAACTAAAAAAACTTTTACCAGAAGTTGATGCCATACTTAAAGACACTGGAGATTTTCTGGAAAAACTGTATGGTAAGATGAAATCATATGCAGATTTCTCCAATTTTATTTTGGTGACCCTAGATATACGAAGTTTGTTTGCTGTCATTCCCAACTCATATGGCATTGCAGCTGTTAAATGGTTTGTACAATCTAGATTGACATGTACAGAACAAATCTGTTTGTTATTAGAAATCATTCTAGAGAATAATGTTTTTATTTATGGTGACAAGTACTATTGGCAACGTTGGGGTGTTGCTATGGGCACCCATTGTTACTCTAACATTGCGATTGCCCAATGGGAGAAAGAACATGTCTTCAATTAATCCAACCCATGGGCCACCCACATGATTTATTATGGTCAGTTTGTGGATGGTATTCTTTTCATCTGGGAAGGGGATGCCATTCAACTGAAATTATTCATAGAACTTTTGAACAGCACGACCACCTTCCTGTTTTTTGAAGCACAGTACTCTAAGACAGCCATTGAGTTTCTCGATGTAAAGATATTTTTACATCCAGATGCAGGACTAGAGACCAATATTCACAGGAAGAAAACTTGGAGGAATCATTACCTGCACAAAGATAATATGCATCCGAGGCATGTCTTCCACAATATATTTGAAAATCAAGCCACTAGAATCTCTAGGCTATGCACAGCTGACGATAGATTTGAATAAGAGTTTCAGCAGCTTGAAATACATTTGCAAAGAAGAGGTTATTCCAATAGGGATATGAATCATAAGAATTGTGATGTACAGATCATCAGAAAGAGGAAGGGTCGTGCCTATTTTTCCAGTCATTTTCCTCATGATGAGAAAGTTACTAAGCACAATAACCATTTTCCACCATTAAGGTGCATCTTAACCTATTCTACAGATGTTTGACAAGCATGTGACATCATCAGGAAATATTGGCCAGTGCTGACGGAAGATCAGAGTCTAGGAAAAATAGTGGGAGATGTACCCAGATTTACCTTCAAAAATAAAAAGAACATCAAGCGACTCGTGTCATGAAGATGGAACTACTAGGAGATCTCAACACACTGAATGTAGAAAAGGGACTATTAAATGTGGAAAATGCGAGGCTTGTCAGTACATCAATGTTTCCAATTTGTTTCGCCATCCAGTTTCTGGCCAGACTTTTTCCCTAAACGTGCGAGCCAACTGCAACAGCAAGCATTTAATATATGTGGCTGACTGCCAGGATTGCAATGCCTTCTATATAGGGAAGACAGATCGCGAATTTAAAGAAAGAATTATTCGCCATATACGTGACATTGTCCATTCTGACAAGACCAATGTTTTAGCACGTGTTAAAATGCATCCTGTAAATGCCTTTAAGTTTATGGTGCTACAGTTGATTCCTGAAAATATAACAGGAGACAATGTGCAGAATCCCACTGAAGTTGCTGAAATTGATAGGATCATTAACTTATGAGCTGATTGTGAACCTGTACTTAATGGTGTGGTACCATTAAAACCTATTCTAAAGACCAAACATTTCAGAACCTGTCACTGATTTTCTTAGCTAGCTTTGAGTCAAGGAAAATCATGCACCCCCTCACTGCCCCCCCCTTCTTCGCTATTTCTTGTATAGAAAAATTTTATTGGCATGAACTTGAGGGATTGGCTCATATATGCACTGTGATTACTTTAGGTTGTTTCACTATGGCTCATGCACTGTACATGACAGCCTCTTATGTGACAAGATTCATCTCATTGAAACAGAGTGTCAATTTACCACATCATGTTTTATTTTTAACTAAGATGTTGTATTATTTTTTGAATCCATCCGAAGAAAGAGGACTGGTATCTGCTCTAGCAGAACAGTGTTTAATTTGAAAGCAAATGCACCTAATGGAGTGATGTTTTAACTTAAACTTGAAGTTTTTTCATTGACTGGATTCTAGGGAGAGTGTAACTTTACCATCATGTCCTGAGAGGATGTTTTACCTCTGGCTTACACTGGAGGTGTCAGTTTGTGTGAACTTCTTGATTGGTTAAGCCTTCCTTAAATGGAACATTTTTTTCAGTTGCAACAAGATCTGAAGAAGGGAAATCCTGAAAGCGCTTATCCATTCTGAATGGTGCCCCTTTTTGTGTTTTTATATATTTTTCTGCAACGAAAAGGATTTTTATCAAGAGTTCATTTTAATAAAGAATTTCAAGAGTTTTTGGATGTCCATGGTGGTTCACTTGTGATTTATTCACAGTGTTACCAAAAATCAGGTGAGGGCATTCTTAGGGGCAGCATGGTGCTACAGAAAGTTCATCCCCAGTTATAGTACCATAGCTGCTCACCTCACAGACCTGACAAGGCAAAACAGGCCAGATAAGGTAGTGTGGTCCACAGTATGTGAGCAGGCTTTCCAAGAGCTTAAAGAAGTTTGGGAAGACCCCCTGTGTTAGCCAGTCCAGATTACAGCAAATAATTTGTTGTGGAAGTGGATGCTTCAAACCATGGGGTGGAGGCTATACTAAGCCAGATTTCTTAAGAGGGAAAGAGCACTCATTGGTTTATCTCAGTCATAGGCTCCAACCCAGCGAGGAATGCTTTGCAGCTGTAGAAAAGGAATGTCTAGCCATAGTGTGAGCACTGCAGAAACTTCAGCCTTATCTGTATGGAAGAAAATTCACTGTAGTTACAGATCACAATCCCCTAACATGGTTACACCGAGCCAGCCAGCAAAATGCCAAGTTGCTAAGATGGAGCCTAGGGTTGCAAGCATGTATGTCAGTGTAGCACCACAGCAGGATTAGCAATGCGAATGCAGATGGGCTCTCAAGACAGGGAATGGGGTAAGGTATACTCCGATAGGCCTAACCCTCTCAGGCAATGTTTCTCAAGGGTCACTTGAAAAACTAGCTTGATTTCTCAGGGGGGAGGGGAATGTGAAAAACTGAAAGGTTGCCAGCCCAGGTAGAATTATATGTCATTGTAAATATTACTATAATCCACAGGCTGTTTTACAAATGTAAGACAACTAAATGTAAGAAAAACTGTGTTATATGTTCTGAACTTCAAAAATGTAACCACAGTGCACCCTGCTGGAAGAAAACTGATAAAGTAAAGCATTTTATGACTGATCTCAAAGCTCAGAGATAAGATGTCTAATTGAAGGAATTCTTTCTATTGTCTTAGGACAAGAGTTAATTGCTAGATTTTACATATATAATGCCTTTTATTACTGTGGCTTCCTGGCCAGGTGTAAGCTTACTAAGAAAACTAAGAAATGTAAATTTAGACTTTCTGGTAGCCTGGGAACCAGAGAAGTGTCAAGAATGATGTAATCTAAAATGAGTCAGCAGTGATGTATTATCAATTTAAGAGATCTCAAAGGGAAAGAGATAGCATTTTTGCATTTGTCCTCAGAACTGACAACATCACCAGCACTCTGTCTTTGCTCTGTATGTTTGTTAGTTATTTAAAACAGTATTTCTCTTAGAAATAGATAGAAAATAGTAAGATTAGACTAGCTGTTTTCTATATTTATGTCAGACTATTCTACAGTATTATGTTAAGCATTTTCCTGTGATGTCTGAACTCTTGACTAGCACTGTGTTGAATTGAGGAGATTTATCTTCTGTTTTTATTATTTATTCTTAAATATTTTTAAACCTTTCAACTGTGGCTGTTTTGTGTAGAGATAATTTAAGCTCTAGAGTACATTGCATGCATATAGTGATACTGTCCAAGCCACTCCACTAAGCATTGCTGTTTGTCATACTTACTAATTGGATAATAATAATATTGCACAGTAAAATTGGACACCCTTTGGTAAGGGCCTTATTAGTAGCTGATATTAGTAGTTAGTGGCAGTGGATTACTACCTTATAGCCTGGCAGGAAGAGGCATAGCTGGAGAACCTGTGCCAGCCTTCCCCAGGAGTGTCTGTTTGTATATAACTCATATTTTAAAGTAAGTGTGTGTGTGTGTGTGTGTGTGTGTGTGTGTGTGTGTGTGTGTGTGTGTGTGTGTGTGTGTGTGTGTGTGTGTGTGTGTGTGTGTGTGTCAGCTACTTGGGCAGGGACATGAAGTATTGGTTGGACAGAGACGGTGCTGGAGGTTTTAGCTTGACCACTAGGCTGAGATCTGGACCATATAGCTGTGCCAGTGGGGAGTCTTATTTGGGATCTGGAGAGAAAGGGAGAAACAGCCCCAGACTGACTGTGATCTCTGTGTGCTCTTAAGGGAAATTGTACTTTATTGTGTGTGTACTTGTTATCCTTCCAATTGTGCATGACCTTCACTGGTGCTAGTTGTGAGAATTGAGGCTCCTTATTACTGGGCCAGTGCATGCATGTCACAGTCGACATATTTTGCAGTTTCTTCAATGACTGCTTTTAGTTTGCAGGCATTTGCAAATTTAGTCATCCAGAACCTTTTGGTATTTTACTTCAGAAGATTAGATTTTAAACTGGAGAGATTCCAGCACAAAACCCTGGAAGACTGCACTATTGACCAATCTCATTGTGGAGGTAACTTCCCCTATTTTGATTTCTTGCATTCTGTTTGTGAGTCGGTTGGTAATCCAGTGGGTTTATTCCCAGTTTGTTTAGCTTTTCTACTATGTCTGATTGGAGAATTATGTCAAAAGCTTTGACCAGGTCGGGGTTTGTGGTGTGTACTATTTAAAGCTTCTTCCATTTTTCCAGATTTTTCTTACTTGAGTTGATATACTCCTTCAAAGTTTCATTTATTTAATCATTTCTGAACACACTTGATTTATTTTTCCTGTAGGGTACTGGAACTCATGTCTTACACCAAAGCTTGAGCTTAAACTATTTTTTGCTGAACAGCTGCAAGATTCTTCCCAATCATTGTTTTCTCTTCTCCTTTTCTAGCTGGCTTTCTTTCATGCTGTCTAATGTTCTTCTTTGCTGGCATCCAGGCTGTATACTTACTAGCCAGTAACTGAATTTATTAAATCTGGCAGTGTTACTGGCTGCTGTCTCTCATTTTCTTTCTTCACTCTGGGAGAGTTGAAATTAAGCTGTTGATCAGTGTGCAGACATTTTGGAATTCACTTTCATATAATTATATTGACATATTTTAAGGGAGATTTACTGTGTTGTTTTAAATTTGAGCAGGTTAAAATATTTCTTGGACCAGTGTTAGTGTGAATGTCTTCACAGAGAAATATAGTGCCTAGTGGGATGTGAGTGGTGGGAAAATCCTTGTATTTGGTTTGTAGTAGCGTGGAATGTCAGTGAAACAGTTTAAGGTATGTAACTTTGAAAAGATGATCATCAGTGTAGTTGCATGAGGTGAGGGAAATTATTAATGTGCAGTCATAGGTATCTTGTGTAAGTGTAAAGGAAAGGTGGGTAAGAGGAGGCTGGGAAGAATGGAACCATGATAGGATGCTAGGTATGACAGAAAGTCAATAGTATGGTAGTGATTAATAGATTAATGAGCATTGTGTGTTTGGAATAATTGCTCTTCAAGAATAGAGATGAGTATGTACTGTTGTTGAAAACAGTTGATGGAGTATATGGTAGAGCATATGCTTGTGTGTTGCATTGGTTGGAAGTTACAGCATGTTACATATCTTTGTATATTAGTGCAGGTATGGAATATATTGGTATTGTAGTGATGTAGTCTGGAGTGGTTTTGTGACTTTAAGTAGTCAGGCAAAATTAGTAAGTAGTGGATGGAGATGACTTGCAATAAAAATGTGACTCATAAGGTTGCTGGGGAATTGGGGGTGGGTGGAAAACAAATTGGGCTATCTTTCCATGTCATGAAATATGTTTTGAAAGGATGGCCAACCACAAATAATCCAAGGAGCAGGTCACATTATTCCAGAAGACTGTCACTAAGTGTCCCAGATCATTGTGTACAGGGAATCTTGAGTCATAGTCCTCTATACTGACTTTTGAGCCATGCCAGATGCATGTTGGCTTGGCATGATGCAAAATATGGAAAAAGAGGTAAAGATGTGTGATGAGCATTAAGCAAATAGCTAACTCATCGGTACATTTATCTTTATACATTTGCAGACAGACCAAAAACTCATGGTTCTGGCTAGGATGACTGTTTTGTCTACAATATTAAATTAATACAGATTTGAGAAAACTATGCCATTAATTTACAAAGGTTTTCAAGGGATGGAGTTCATCTTAATTATTATGGATCTCTAGTTCTGTCAGGTTTGTTTAGGAGTTATGCTGAAATTTTTTAGGGGCTCACGTGTTCGGATCCATTTGTACAATGCAAACAAGAAATTTAATAGCTCTTTAAAATGTATCTATTGTAATACCAACAGCTTGGGGAACAAAGGAAGTGAGTTAAAATTTATTGCACTTTCTGAGGGATATTCGTTTATTGCTGTTACTGAGACATGGAATTTAACTGGCTTACAAATACCAGGATATAACAAATTTAAATGTTTATGAACAAACAAGAGAGGCAGAGATGTAACTTTATGGGTTAGAAATTCAATTTCAGATAATCCAATTTTCACTGAAAATATTTAGATTTCTCCTCTTTAGGATTATCTGATCATCTGTCTTTCTCATTTGATATAGTTGATAGCGGTAAACTTAGAGTATTGACAAAACATTATAATTATGATCTAATTGATTACTCTCAGTTTAATAATAATTTGCTATCTTTGGATTGGGTAGAGATGGCTGAGTCAGTTAGCAGTGCTTATGATAATATGGAATCTCTGTGGTACAACAGTGTAGCCATGATGACTTCCTATAGAACAGTAAATTCCAAAAATAAATTTCCCAGTATGGTGAAGTTATAATCTGAGCAGATTGTATAATAGTAATAAGAGGCATTCTCGTGTTTAGTATAAATTTCCAAATAGGTTTAATAAAAAGAAGTTAAGGTTGAGAAGTAATGAACTATCATGATATAAGAAATAAAAAAAAATATGAAAATTTGTTGGCAAATGATCACGCATACACAAAAGTGTTATCGATACATTAATTCTATCAGGAATGAAACGGATCATATTAATTCTATTTTTGTTGATGGGCCAGTAATTAGTTATCCTAAACTGATATCTAATAAATTTAATGAATATTTTACTGGTTTTGTCATCGACGCAAGTAATTGTTGTTCTTAATCCATGAAAGAACTAATTGATTGTAAGACAAAATGTCCTATTTTTTACTGAAGAAATGTTATTAAGGGCCTTAAATAAAATTAAATATGATACATCAAGTGGACTAGATGGTATTCCTGGAATTGTGTTGGTTAATATAAAATATTATTTGGTGAGTATATTACCTAGGACATTTAATTCTGTGAGCTATGACGAATCCATACTAAGTTCTTGGAAGAAAGCATTAGTTACTCCAACTTTTAAATCTGGAGATAAGATGGCAGTACAAAACTGTCATCCAGAAAATCCAACACTAACCAATATTATGCAAATGTTTTTTTTGAGAGATGTATTAGTGAAATCATACTTAGAGAAAATAATATTTAATTGCTTGATATTTTTCAACATGGTTTTTGAAAGATAATTTTGCACTTACTTATTTGTCAAGCTTTTATGATTACATCTCTAGAACTATGGAGATAGAAATCGGCTCAGGTGTAAGTTATTTGGATTTAACCAGAGCTTTTGATTTATTATCATTCCACACTATTGACTAGGTTTTGGAACAGTATAAGGTTAATCAGTATTTAATCAAGATATATTATTCATTGGCAGTGAGTGAATCAAGGAAAAAATGAGATTCAGCACTGGTGATATCAGGTGTTTCTTAGGGTAGGTACTTCAACCTGTATTGTTTAATATTGTTTTTGCCTCTGTTACATATGATTATCATTGTTGATTGGTTAAGTATTCCAATGATTGTAAATTGTTTTTGTGGTAATAATGAAGATGATTTCACTAATATTAATAAGTATTTATTATGCTTAGGTAAATGGGCTTGTACAGATAGTCTTTCATTTAGTGACAAAAAGTGTAATACCATGTATTTTGTCAAAAAAGTTAATGAGATATATTAAATTTATCTAAATTTGGCTTATTGGAAGTTTACAAATATAAGGATCTTGGTATACTGATTTCACAAAAAAAAAAGTTGGGGAGATATATCCATGGATCCCAGATATGCAACAAAGTTTAGAAGATTTAGGATCTTTGCCTGGAAGTATTTACATGGGTATTTTTATACCCCAAGCAGACTCCAAAGAATTTTTCCTCAGGTAGACTGCAAATGTTGGAGGTGTGATGGGTAAGAAAGATGTAACTGGGAAATAATTTTTGGGACTATAAGGAGTTGGCAGACTTTAAAAATGACCTACAGACCATGCTGTCTACTGCGTGAGCAAATTGGTGTAACTAAGGAAATTTAAATACAAAACTGGGAAAACACAGAATAACAGATCTCAGGAACCACAACCATGTAACAGCAGCTAGATGGAAATTCAGTCAGTAAGCTAAAAGGGTTAAGGTTAAAATCCCTTTAATATGAATCCAAAACAGAGTTAAGTGCTTTTTTTTTCTCTACTCAGAAATGTCTTCGGAACTAACCACATCATATAAAACATCACAATATATTCACAAAACAGCCAGTGGTAATCCAAACTTAATTAGATCTTAATTAGAACCACAATTCATTTAAAGAAAACTTGTTAAAAACCAGTCAAACTAAAGAAATTATTTTTTGAATTGTGATACAGAATCAGAATTGCCTAGACATGATAAGGACTTCTGAGTTTAATTCTGGTAGCTGCTAAAAAAAGCAATTAATAAAAAATGAAAATCAAAGTCTAAACCAGCCATACTAGAAGTAGTGAATATAGTAACAGAGATAAAAAAAAAATGGAAGTGGGATTTTTTTAGAAAAGGCTAGGAGCAAATTGCATATGAAAAATTGGAATTGTGGGAACAGTGCATGCAGAGTTATGTTTAGGGGGAGGTTGGAGGTTTAAGGTTTAAGGGAAGGCAGGAAATGAATGAACTATGTAATGCTCAACTGATAATGACTGTATAGATGATTATACATGATGTCTAATGTTTGCAACTGAGAATAAATCAATATGGTTTGTATTTGTTTATATAAATGTATGATTGCCTATGTCATAAGTGATAATTCAATAAAGATGTTTCTTATTAAAAAAATAGTATTATACCAGACCTACAACTGAAAAAGTACAAATTGTAAGTATATATTATGTTTTATGATATATTTATTAGTGTTTCATTTTGACCACCATCAATTTGTGTTTATAGAGTATTTTTAAACAATTAATTTTATGCTGTTTGGTGTATAAATATTGAGACACATAGGTGCTTTTTTGTGAATCTGAGTAATACCGATAAAAGTAATGTTATTGTTTAGTATAAAAAAATCAGGAGAGAGCCATCTGTAATAAGGCCTTGAGACAGATGGGTTTGATTCTCAAAACCTTTACAATGAGAGAAGTTACATTCTTAGCAAGTTTATTTAAGGTATATATCAGATCAATGGTGGAATACAACTTAGTTTTCTTTACTCTTTAATCATCACTATCTTAATTGTATAGAATCAGTACACTGTAAATTTACAAAAGGATACCTGATATTCAACAGTTATGCTATAAGGATAGATGTGCTTCAGTGAGTCTTTATACCCTCCATTATAGATATAGCAGGGGTTGACTTGTATTTTCCTATAAGGTAAATTACTTTTTTCTTCAGTCTTTATTGAGTTTGGAAGTATAAACTATTCCAAAAACATATAAACATCATGTTTTAAAGTTCTGTTTAGAGTTATACTTCACAAATGACTACTGCATAGCTGAGAAAACAACAGAAGAGTACTTGATATTCCAAAATGGTGGTGTCTGAGGGGTCTATATTATATAGTCGATGTTTCAAAACTTCGAACCTCATATGAGCAAACTCATATAAGCAAAGTTAGAAACATTGACTATATAATAATAAAAAAAAAACTTACCTTACCACTCTGAGCAGGGGGGCAAGCCCCCCTGCACCACCCATACCCCCTACTTAAATATATCAACTCCGAGAATGCACTTCAGTGCAGAAAGGGAAAATTTCCCATTCTGCACGTGAAAAGCTATTGATTTTTCACCTTCGACCTTTCCGACGTTCGATCATATGATGTTGATCGTCTATGATTTGAACATTGGAATGGTCGTTCATCTAATATAGACCCATGTCTGGGCATTAATCTTATTTAATCAGCGTGAGAATTGCAAAATTAATGGAGTTCCTCATGTAAACTGACGTGCTGTTTTATGTTTCATATTGTGACCTTTGAGAGAGGGCTATACAGACTATGAACAAAAGTGTAAAGAAAATGAAAGATAATTTGGGAAATAGATTTTTTTGTTTTATTTGGTTATAAAACTATTGGTTAGATAATGGCATGTTTATTTCCTGCAGAAGTGCTTATGTCAGAAAGGTTGCGATCCACGTTGAACTTGCTTTTGCCAGTTTTGAAAGCACAAATTCATGGAAAATAGTGGTCTCAAAAGAAGAATTTCAGTAAATATGTGAAGTGTAAAGGCTTTGCACCTAGAGATAAAGTTTATATGAAAAATTACATTTGTGGTCCTACTTGGCTTCTAGGCTTAATTGATAGCTGTTCAGGTCTTGTGTCTTGTACACGGAGATATAGCAAGAGAGTTTTGTACCTAATGCAACATATACATTTTGCACCTTCTAGCACCTCATTAGCCTATTCTTCCAGCTCCCCCAAACATTGGCACGATTAGCCCTGCTGCGAAATCTTCTGAATACTCACCTTGTACCTTTCTGACTGGAGCTCTGACAGAACAGTGTCCCAAATTGAACTGTGGTGTATTGCATATCACTTTATAATAACTGAGAAGTAAATAGCAGTATTTTAAATAATTTTGGAAAGCATCATTTTGCAGTGTAGTACTATTCCAACTGGAGATGGGACATTCTGCCTTGTATTTTATAAGATGGAACACATATTGTTAATACAGCACTATTCTGTGGTAATGAGTGCTATTCTGAACATTTTGAACTGACTAGCGCTGTGAATTGGGCAGTTCCACAGTTTTGCTTTGTACTTTATAGCAGTGGAGCACAACATTTGACACTACTGTTGAATTTAAATTTAATATATCATCACTGTGTACTACCAAAGCCTTATTTCTGACATTCCTGAAATGGAAAGATGGAGGGTGACTGCTGCTATAACATTTTGCATTGCACATTATAGCAATGAAGTAGTAAGACAGGATGTAGATCCTAGCCCTGATGTAGTGGCTCAGCAATACATTCTTTCTCTTTCATGCTCTGTATTTTTTTGGAACAAAGAGAGAAAGTTGACTGGTGTTGAGACTGGGTGGTGTAAGAGCTGGTGTAAAAGTAGAAATCTCCATCTTCAC
>NC_056751.1:341401344-341528844 GCF_019279795.1 Protopterus annectens | reverse complement strand
GGACTGCTAAGTGTATTATTACACAACAGCAGAGAGATTGATGTAGTGCTATAGATAGTATAGACAGTACAGCTTGTACTGGTGTTAGGACGTATTTTTCACAAATCACATATAGAAAGGATAGTCAGGTCACCGTGAATGAAAAGATTTTTTTGGTCAATGCCTACATGGAAAAAAAATACCTGTTTTAAAAAATGGAAATGTGTAGAGCATCCAAGCCTAATTTGGGGCACACGTGTTCAGACAAGAAGGCATGTAGTTGTCAAGATCAGGGAAGAAAACCTTTGCAACAAATATTTTGCAATATTTGACAAACACAAGGCAGGACTTTTGCCAGGCTGAAAATTTAATGGTTCACGGATAGCAACATTTGATGCATCTCTGGTGGTTATTAAGGCTAGGAGCATCAATAATTACCTTTTTTGGAAAATTTGCTCTGCTCCCACAAGATTGATTTTGTTCTTTTTTTATGAAACACAGTTAAAGAACAATGACTGGAAACCAGTTCTGTCAGGGTATAAATGTTTTTACTGTAACAGAGATTCTAAGAAAAAAAATCAGGTGGAGGTGTTAAGATAGGGATTAAAGATAGTTATGAGACCTGTGATTATTATATGTTCAGTGATAACACCAATACTATAGACTGTGTAACTGTGACAGTAAAGACTACCCTGGAACATATACCAGTTGTTGGAGTATATAGACCACCACATTCAAGTGCTGATGACCTAGAGGAATTTATACATTTCTAGCATGAAACACAGGAGAGAAGAATAATATTAGCTAGGGACTTAAATTTACCAGAAACAGACTGGAATAATATTGATTCAACAGCAATTAGTATGGAAATTATTCACAAAGCATATTCGGGAACAACAATTGCTTCAGTTTAAAAAGAAACTACCAGGGAACAGAACATACTAGACATTGTTTGTGTTCCTAAAGAAATTACTGTTACTTCAAGTCAAGTTTCACCACAGTTGATGTGCAGTGATTATGAGGTTATAAAGGTTAATATGTTACTAGATATTTCTGCCAAATTAAAATCTAAACCAGTGCACAGAAGATTAATTACAGATTATATGGAAGCAAAACAGTCACTATGTAAAACTAACTGGAGTGATGTGTTCAGTGGAAAAATTGCAGATGGAATCTGGAAAGTTTTGAAAGAGAAATTGTTTGAGTGCAAAAAATCAAAAAACATGTTTAACATCAGGATCTAGCATAATAATGTCAGGGAAATATATTTCCATAAGAACAAGATAACTGATTAAGGTGAGAGACAAAAAATATAAAAGAAATGGAAGAGAGATCGCGCTACAACTTTGAAAACTGAAACAAGCAAGCTGGATAAACAAATTAAGCTTACTATAAGACAAGATCAAGAAAAAGTTTTAAGAAAATTTATATAAAGATATTGAGCATAATAGGAAACCTTTTTATACATACATAATATGTGTAAGGAGTAAAGACATACAAATTGATAAACTACGTGCAGATTCTAAAATTTATTCTAAGACACAACAGATTATAGATATATTTACAAAATCTTATGGAAAACAGTTTGGGTCCACAAAGGGGGTGATAAGTTGTCCTAGTGATATCCAGGTAACCTCAGATATTGGAATTAAATTAGATTATATTGAAAAAGAACTGTGCACACTGGATTCAAACAAAGCACAGGGAAGAGACAGAATTAGTAATAATGACCTGAGAACACTTCAGCAAGAACTTACAGTACCATTATATCTATTATTTAATAGGTTATATAAATATGGGGAGATTCCTCAAGATTGGAGATGTGTGCTTATTAAATCTGTCGTTAAGTGAAAGGAGAGTAGGACAAACCCAGGGTCATATAGACCCTTAAATCTACTTTCATGTTGTGGAAAAATAATGGAGAAGATAATATTGGATAAGTTATTGTCAGAACTGTATATGTTGAGACTTGAAACCATATATCAACATGCATATGGTGAAAACAGATCTGTTACCACCTGTAACATGATGTCCTATCAATATAATAACAGCTATGAATGAAAAATTGTGCTGTGATGTAATTTATATATATTTAACTTCAGCATTTGACAGTGTCATACACAAAACACTGATCAGTAAATTAGAACAACTAGGTATTGATGTACTCTTGATAAGATGGATAGTTGCACAACTTACAAATAGGACATAGCAAGTATCATACAGTAACTGGACAGGTGAAATTCTTAGTTACAGTCAGGGTGTCCCACAGGGCTCTGTCCTAGGGTCTTACTTGTTTAGATTGTATCTTTGAGACCTAACTTTTTCATCTAAGGTGTTCTACAGTTTATATGCAAATGACCTGGAACTGGGTAAACTGATTACATTTGTTACAGATAAGGCATGTCTGCAAAAGAACTTGACTAAATTGACCATTTGTTCACAGGAGAATAATATGTTGATAAATACATCAGAAACTAAGCATATGAGATTTGGGAGACATAAATTGAAAGGTGAATATTTAATACAGCACACAGTGATTGAAACTGCATACTTATTTAAGGACCTAGATATACAGGTAGATCCAGCTATGAGGTTTTTCTAACCATATCAACCAATTGGCTAATGATAGTTATAGAATTATAGGTTGTATAAAAAGATTTCTAAAGTCTAGGATATCAGAAACGATGAAGTCGTTGTTTGGTAGATACATTAGACCCAAACTAGAGTATGGAATAACAATATAAAACCTTGTAAGAAAACAAGCATGAGTAAACTTGAAAGAGTACAGCAGAGATATAAAAAGGGCATCCATGGATGTAAAAATTTAAGTTATGAAAGACGAAAATATCTGAACTAGTACAGTGTCTATTACAGATATGTAAGAGGAGATCTTATTCAAGTATAAGGCATTTAGAGACAATTACCTCTGGGAATGTTTGGGGTTAGCAAAAAGTACTAGAGAATCATCAGACAACCTGTGCAGAAGGTTCTATAGGAATGAGAAGTGTACTAATTGGTTCTCTGTGAGAGCAGCTGATGCATGGAACAGACTACCAAATTACATTAAAATAGGTACTAGTTTCAATATTTTTAAGAACAGCCTGGACACTTATTATGTGAACAAGTGTTTTGGTATACTGGCAAGCTAGAAGGGCATTAATGCCTGTGCTTGAAATATTTGTGTACATATATGTATATATGTATGTATGTACAGTGATAAGAAGACTCGGGTCTATAGTGCAATACCAGTCTTGCAGGCAAAGGCCACATGTAACTGCATTACATTGGTTGGTGGGGAAACACTAGTGTGGTTAGCTCTATCTGGCTAGTGCTCAATTCAGAGACATAATAATGAGCCACTAATTAGCTTCTATTGCTGCATGTGGCTTTATCATGTCTGTTGCATTTAAGTTTTCAGTGATAAAACCATTTGTAAGGTTTGGTAGCATCAGTAATTTTGTTTACTATATATGGACAATAAAGAGGTGGCTGGGAACATATTTTTGGGAGTGTAATGAGCTGACAGACTTTAGGGATTCCCTGAAAACCACTGTCTGAGATGCAGGGTGAGCGGATTGGATTGACTAGGGAGATGATTTTTTTAAACTATGATACAGAATCAAAATTGCCTAGACATAGTGAAGCCTTGCTAAGTCTAATTATGGTGGCTGCCATAAAAGCAATTAGTAGAAAATGGAAATTAAAGTCTAGACCAACTGTCCTAGAAGTAGTGAATACAGTAACAGAGATAAAAACAACTGGAATTGGGATCTTTAGAAAAGAGACGGAACAAACTACATTGGAAAAAATGGGAATTGTGGGAACAATATATGCAGAGAAGGAACAAGGTTTAAGAGGCAGGATTTGAATGAGCCATATAATGCTTAACTGACAATGACTGGATAGATTATAAGTGATATATAATGTTTGCAACTACAGTTGTTTCAATGGTGTCTGTGATGTATAAGGTTTGCAACTAAAGTGGTGTCAACGTTGTTTGTTTTTCATTTATATAAATGTGAGATTGCCTATGTCATACGTGATATTGTAATAAAGATGTTTATTGAAAAAAAAAGGAATATGAATAGTTAGTTTATTGCTCTGCAGATGTATTCTCTGCGTTAAATGAGAACATATCCCTGAAGCCTGCCCTCAAAAGGATGGAACTGGCTCACTAGTCAACATTCAGATTATGTATTTTAATCTTTATTTGAATGTTTAATTTTCTGGGATTATGGTTTTATAACTTGAGACAGCACTTTGCATGAAAACTTGGTTAATCTGAATTTATTTTTGCTGCTGTTTATTTATTCAGTGAAGAACACTTTGATTGAGAACAGGTTTCTTTTATCTGTACTTTATCCTGGACAACATTGTGCATACTCCAACCAGAAGATTAAACATATTGGACCTAGTACTCTCCAACATGGAATAGCATTGCAACCCCCCCCCCCCCCATGTCAAGTCTTCATCAGTGAGGTTGGATCACAAAGCTTGTCTTCCTCAAAATAAAACTCAACCTGGAAAAACAGTTAGGAACTAGTCAAAAGCAAACTACATCCTATTAAGCAACAGTTTGTCAAAATTCATGGCACCCCCAAACCCTGAGCACACAGTTACCAATGCAGAATTATTTACAGAAACCCTGTACAAACATGTAAACAGCTGCATTGAGGCTGCTACACCTACCAGAAGCAAACCCAGATCTAACACCAAAAACAAACCCCACTGCTGGAATACTTACCTTAACAGGGTATATGGCAAAAGAAAAAAAGTCATGACCAAAATCAGAAAGAGGAACTCAAACAGAGACAAGAGGTCTCTGATTCATCTAAGCAACACAGTAAGAGGTCTAACAAAGTCCAACAAGGCCAATTACTAGATCAGGATAGCCTCCCAAGCTAATGGTGATCACAAGGTCTTCTTCAGCTCTGTCAGAAACCTTAAAGGTAACACTCAACAGTATGCAGAACTGGTGGTAAATGGTACAACCTTCACAGACCAAGGTGACATAACAAATCTAATGGCTGATGAATTTAGCTCTAACTTCACCCCCATTCCCCCTACTACTGCCTGTGAAATCATTTTAGCATATCCCCTCCTCAACTGTCAACAGGTTGCAGGTCCTGGTCGAGCTTCTAAGGCTGAAAACACTGCTTCAATGTGTCCTGACAGTTTTCCTGTTTGCCTCCTAAATAGCCTAAAGTAAGAGCTAACAGGGCAGCTTGAGGCACTCATCGACTACAGCCTCAAAACAGGTTACATGCCAGGTGAATGTTAGGTCATAATGGTCATCAATTGACCCCCAAGAAGTACAGACCCATCAGTCTGACAAATCAGATATGCAAGGCCATGGAACGAATAATCATGGAAATGATCATCAAGGAGACTGGCAACCTACAGACACTGGACCCATCCCAGTTTGACTTTGTTAAGGGAAGGTCTTGCCTACTCAACCTGGTAGACATCTTCAGGAAGCTCACCAAGGCTATGAATGAGGGGAAAGCAGCACATACTGCCTCCCTCAACCTGGCCTAGATGTTCCATAAAATACCCCACTCAGATATTGTTGACAAACTAATGAATCCATATATAACTCATTGGATTTCTGTCTGGCTTACAGATAGTCAGTTTCAGTGAGATCACCTCCATCAGGAGACTGGTCACCAGCAGAGTACTCCAGAGCTCCATGCTGGGCAGCTCCTGCATGGCATCTGCTTCTCAGAAGTAAAGGCTAATATGTCAAAGATCCCTGGCTCACCAAGTTTACAGATGTTTGTAAATTGGGAGCTATCACAGATTCCCCCATGACAACAACATCCTACAAGATGGTCTAACACAATTAGATGACTGGCGCCAGAACCATGGATTAAAAGATGAATAAATGCATTATACTGCCCCTTGGGAAGCCATGCACCCAAGCTAATTACTCCATTGATAAAACAGCCCTAAGAGCTGACCAGATAGCTAAGGATCTGGGAACATATGTAGACAGAAATCTGACTTTTGATAAACATGTAATCAAGATAGTAAGAAAATCATTCTGTATCACCTTACTCATAAACAATAGTATGGCATCCAGGTTCAAGCAAGTAACAGTCCCAGTCTACTCATCCCTTAACAGATCCATTATTTAGTACAGTGTTCCCTTTGGCTTGTACCTAACCAGGCACTTCTAACAGCTGGAATGTCCTCAAAGGTTCCTCAGCAGGAGAATCCAGTGTATGAATACCCTGTACTACACAGATTGCCTTAATGCCCTATTTGTGTACTCAGTCTCCTACAGGTTACTGAGAGGTGATCAATGCCTAGCATATATGGCATCCTCAGATCTAGCTCTGATGAATCTCTTGGACATCCTCAAACAAACAGCACCAGAAACACTAGATCCACAGACCTGAACTTTGCCTGCAACATAAACAGAACATGATGGAGAGACTAATATGCATCTTAAAAGATCCCCACACTATAGAATAAGCTCCCCATCCCAGTGCAGCAGAGTTCATCTCTGACCCTATTCATAAGAAACCTTGATCATTTGATAGGAAATGGCAAATTCACCCCCGGTTTGCTCCCTATGTCTCTGATGGTCAGAGGTCAACAGTTAAGTAAATTAATCCTCAACTAACATACCCCTCCCCACACATATTCCTTAGCCACCTCTTTATTAACATACCCCACCAAATAGGTATTCATGGAACTCTGGGACAAAACTGGGTTGGATTGCACAGCTAGGCTTGTAAAGACCCTGGTTCTCATTAGCCTAGTATAAACCTATGAACCTATGTGCTGCTTTATCTTGATTTTTCCTGATGTAGCTTTTCTTTTTTGTGATGCTATGAAGGTGTCATGCAACTGTAGGCCTATTGGTCGTAACTTCATCCAGGCAAAGTCATGGAAAAATCCTGTAGGACAGGCTGATGAAGTTTGTGAGTGTTAATGTCTTACAGAAGAATGACTGCATGACAGCAAGCAGCAGAGATATTGTTGGTTGACATTAATCTAGTCCTGTGACTTAGTCATCACAGGAGATGGCACATTAATCCACTGGGTTTGATATAGTGTATCTAAATTTCAGTAAGACCTTAGATATTCTGCCACATGGAATTTAGATAAAGAAACTACAGGAAATGGCTTGGTGGCCAGAATGAAGAGATTGATATAAAACTGGCTAAATAACCAAAATCAGGGTTCATTTCTAGGACAAGTACTGTTTAGCATATCTGTTCACAGATATCATCAAACTTCTTCCTGATGATGCAAAAGTTGGAGTGGAAAGTATGTGGCTTAATGATTAAGAACTTTGCCTCAAAGCTCTAGTGTCTGGAGTTCAATCCTGACCTCTGTCCACTGTCTATGTAGTCTTTGTATGCTCTGTGGGTTTTATCTGTCTGCTCCTGTTTTCTCTTACTTTGCAAAAACATGCAGGTTAACTAGCTACTCTAATATGTCCATAATAATATTGCATTTACTCATGCCTTTGTGGCAAGGTTATGGCTGAAGAGGTTCCATGATAATCAACTCACTAACCTCTTTGACAAATTAATAAATTAAAAAAAAAATTCAATTAAATTAAATTTGGAGAGATGATTGGAATTGGTAAAATCAGTCAGGATAGGGAACTTCACAGGCTGCTACGGTTTATGTGAAAAACTACAAGAGAAATATACTTTGCTGGGGGATTCCAAGGATAACATATGAGCTATGTGCTTGTGGCTCTGGATACAACAGAGAGAAGGAAATATAAGGAATATGAAGGATTATTACAGCAGTGCAACAGAGCAATGGCAGAGTTTAACAGAATGATGACTTGCTGTTGGAGGTTAAGCATGAGACACTGGATCATAGGATCACAGAATCATAGTAACTGAGCCACAGGGCCATTTCTACTGCTAGTACCCATCCCTAAGCCTTGTCTTCATGTTAAAAGCAGGTCGAGCCAGTTATATGAGGAATGTATTTATGAATACCCATCCAGCTGTCAAGCTCCTTTTAAAAGATAGACAGTATGTGAAACTATTTAACTTGAAGAGGATGCTTGTTCCAGAGAGGGGGGCTGCTGCATGAGAAATCTATCCCTCCACTTCCACCTATTTATTTGTGGAGAAAATTTAGATCTCTGGCCCTAGTGTTAGCTGGACTGTTTGACTGATGATAGTATAAGAGTTCTTGACATCTGGATTCCTAATAACCCTATAAGCTCCTCTCTTTTGACAAACCTATCAAATCTACTGGACACAGTCTGTGCTCATACCATGTTGCTAAGGCCTGGAACTCCTTACCTGTATCTATTAGGTCAATACCCTATCTCCAGACCTTTAATACCACTCTGAAAGATTTCCTAGCTAAAATCTGTTTCAGTTCTTGCTCAACCTCAGGATAAAATATATCCCTAAATATGAGCAAGTACATCTCCTTACTCTCCCTTCTTCACTCACTCAGTTCAACCAATTTCTGTCCCATGTCATTCCTTCTAAATATGCCATAGCCCTCTTTTCTCTCACTTCATATTGCAATTTCTGTTTGCATTGTACTAACTTATCTTTAATTTTCCTAAAACTGGCTAAAATTTCTCTAAATATTAAATCGTTGTCATATCATATAACTTGTATCTATTCTTAACCAATGTTTTCAAATTAGGTATAATTTGGCATAGTTCTTTAAACTGCAGATGTTTTTGTATTATTTTTGAAGATTGTGAAATTATTGTTCTTATAATGTGTTTGTAATACAGTAGGCACCTACCAAGTTGGACTTTCCTGGTAATCAGATGTCAATAAATAATAAAATAAATAAATAAGCAAAGCACAGATCATGCTTAAGGATTATATAAGATACTGAGTACAGAGATAAAGGCTCTGATCTTTTTGGTAGCGCAGGTCTTTTAAGCCCATGATCTTTTTAGTTGCAAACATCTGGGGTCTTTCCAATTTCTTGATATGCTAGTGTGTTGTACTCAATGATGGGTGTAATCAGAGCGTAGTACAAGGAGGTAAGAACTTCTTTTGATATGCAACAAATCCCTTTTGCTATCTGTAAGGTAAAAGGATTTCCTAACCAATGTTGCAGCATGATGGTCAAACATCTCTCACTACCATTTCATTTTGAAGTTGGTGTGTTATCTATGCTATAGGATAAGAGGTGCTTATCAAATGCTACAATGTTGTAATTTTTGGCATTGAGTTTGACTCCATGTTTTGTACACATTAGCCAGAGCCAGATCATGGTCAAATGGGGCCCTAGGCAGGTTAATAGAGTGAGGCCCCCCAGAGCAGCCCCTCCTGCAGCAGCCACCTACCCAGCCATTCCAATGTTCCATTACTTGGCTATTTCTCCTCAGTCACCATAAACACATTTCAAATCTGTCAGTGTGCGTACTGTATTCCTATTTACTTCTGCAATAATTACAGATATTGAAATAGAATAGCACAAACACGGATCGCGATTTGCTAAACAAACAATACAGTCTCACAATGAAAACACTTAGCATGAGCAGTAAACTTCTCTGCCCTTGAAACTCACATTCATTGAAACGGCATTAAAACCCACATTCAAAGAAAATGCATCTGATAGTGGAGGATTAAGTTTACCTTTGGGCTTTTTTTAAACCATAGGCTCCTTGCACACATTTTTAGGGCCATACATACATGTATATGTTCTTTGATTCACCTTCCTGATTGTATTAAATTATATTACTCGTCTAATATAAAAGTGGTACTTGCTGAATCTCAGTTCTGTGAGTAAATAACCTTTGAGTCATAAAGACTTAAGGCATAAGAATAAATCTATAGACTAACCGACCAAAGCACAACAGTGAACCTTGGTGCTGGTACGTGTGTCAGGCTGAAGTGCTGTGGAGATTAAAAGGTGTTAAGCTGCCCAAGCTTATTGATCCGTATATCCATAAAAGCAAACTTGTTTGAAGAAATCCTTAGTACAATACATTATGTATAGAACTCTTTCAAAGTGTGCTAGATAGTCAGTGGGTTACTAACAGAACAAATGCTCAGTGGTGGTGAAAGTGGTTCCACAACCTGGGGGAATATAAGTGGAGGTGGGTGTGGAGAAAGCCTTAAGAGAAGGGCATCAAAGGGACTGTGGACTAGGAATGGGGCCTGAGGTCCAATATGTTTCAAGAGTGGGGACAAGCTGTGATGGAAGAGGCATCCTTAGCATGTAGTGAAAGCATAGGCGAGGTAGGAGAGGTGGAAGAATGGCTAATTTATTAAGATGGTTAGTGACTATGAAATGGGATGGCACCTGGAGGAAGGGAGTCTTATCTTCAGCAAACAAAGTGAGTCTAGCATGGCCTGGCTCAATGGAGCGAACTCTGGAGGGGAAATAGAAGTGAACTCATAATAAATCTCAATAGACTATCAGTGAGCTTAGATTGTTGCAAGCCCCAAAATAAACTGCAGGTGGGTGAGGAGTCACCTTACATCAACCAGTTCTGAAAAGCTATTTGGGTGTGAGAAGGGAAAGTGAACAAAATATAGTGGATGGTTAGTGGCAGGAGTGAACACCCAGGTATTTAAGGTAAAAAGATGATAATGCGAGAGACGAATGAAAAAAGTGAATGGCCTGTGGTGTCTAAGATCATTGTAAACTTCAATACTTAAACATACGAAACCTAAAAAAAATTAAAACTTTGTGGGGGGAGGTAACAGGTGGGTATGGGGAAGAATGGTTGTGGCAAGCCTGTGACTGTAAGGGGGAGAGAAAGAAAAAATGGATTCTGACCAATGGAGGATGGTGGCTATGTATGCGATTAACTAATGGGAAACCCAAAAGTTGATCTGATATGTAAAAATAACTCACATAAAGAGGCTAGGCCCTAGAAAGTCGAAACACTTATAATGAAATATAAAAAATACAATAATAGAAATAAATAAAAATGTCTAATGAATGTGGGGAGCTAAAAAATCTGATTTTTAGGTGAGTGGAACGTCTAAGGTACCGGGTGTCTGTAAATCCATTTGGTGCTTAGAAACCATTAAACAATAAAGACTTCCAGCCAAAATATCAAGCAGCAAGTTTTAGATTCACTAAAAAAATGGAGTCATATTAAATACCTAGTAAGACTGAAATTTGATCCCCAGGATAGGAGGGATGGTAGGAAACTAGTCCCACTGAAAATGCCTGGGAAGAGAAGGAGGCAGGACAGGTGTAAGGCTAAAATTTATGTAAATCAGAAAAAACAATGAAAGGTTCATATTGCCTGTAGAACATTACAATTAAATGACTATCTGCCCATTTAGGCTGCAACTAAAAGAAAAGTAGCTATCAAGAATTGGTCCTGAACTAACATATAGTTACTAGGGAGCAAGAAGGAAAATAACTCAAGTGAAGTAGAAGGATAGTGGTGTACATGAACTTCCAAGTATTCAAATGGTAACTAAATTAAAGGAGGACTGCACCCACAGACTTAAAAAACATGTTTATTTCATCACGTTTGGTGTTTCCTACATTTTAACACCACTCTGGGACTATTTACAGGTTTTTAGATATTTTATACGTAATTTCTGAGTCTGACCACATGGGATCTGGCATCTTGAAGTAATTCTGATTGTTTATTCTGCTTCTAGGTATCCCAAAATGCAGTGCTCATCTGTAAAATGTTGCATCACGTAAGCCTCTTTCTTCCTAAAGCTCCTGTCACTGCATTGATTTTACATGCATACACTGCTGCCTTTTAGTCAGTTGATTTTAAGTAACATTTCATGCCATTCAATGAATACTTAAAACACAAACAGTGCAAATGCCACAGAACAGACTTTCAAAATGATTTTTACTTCTGCTTCTTTTTAGAATGGCTAAACTGCATTTTTTGTTTAGCCTGAATTATACTACTTTGACTCATCTCCCATCCCCCTTCACACCTAACTTCCCTAGCTGTCAAAGTGCTAAGGGTAATTTGAGCTGTTACTTGCTGTGATTGACAACTCACAGCAGAAGACTTGACTTGATGTACTGTTTCCTTGTTCTAACCTTCACTTTCTGTATGGGTAGGGGAAGGACCAGGGAGCTGTGACATCACAACATGGGTGGGTTTTTATGACAGTTATGGTGATGTCAGTTTGGACTGTGGTGGTGGTTCTGTGGTAGCGTTGTCGCCTCACAGCAAGACGTTGTGCCGTTCGATTCTCAGCTAGAGTGTCTTCTGTGTGGAGACATGCGTGAATGGGCATATCTTCATTGAAGGTTGTGCGTCAGGGCTGGCAAACTCGGCACGTAAAAAATCTACTGCCAATCATTAGTGGACCGGAGTTCCGCTGTGGCGACCCCTAACCGGGAAAAGCTGAAAGACACAAACAAATGGTGATGTCAGTTTGGGGAGGCAACTGGCCAGAAAACTACCTGTATTCAGTGGCCTTGATGACATCAATGAATTGGAGACTGCAGTAAGGGTGGGATAAAAGTTTTTTGAAAGTGAAACCACCACAGTACAGTAAGATACTGTTCTAGAGGAGAGAAACAGTCAATTTACAATATTTTAAATGCTGAGATGTTTATTCATAGCAGGGACAATAAATAGGGAGAAAAAGGACAGAAAAGTTGAGCATTTAATAATAGAATCCTGTTGTTGTCCTTTAAAGCAGCCCATTGAAAAAAAAATGTGGCAATTGGAAAATAACAGAGCTTAGCAGTCGTGGCGGGGAAGTACCTGGTGGAGGGGTCACCACATAACAACTAAAACCGTAGATTGGGAAGAAGAAGAGTGGGTATAAGAAAGGGCGGTCAAAGGGAGGAATAAAAGTATGTGACTGGAGATGGGGGGAGGTAGAAAGGACAGAGTATAACCAATAGGGGTGGTGAATAAGCTTACGAATAACCAATAGGAGATCAGAATGTTTAACCAATATGTAGAATAGTTCGTATGTGGTGCCCCAACTCAATGAAGCTAAACAAAGAATGGTTAAAAAACTAGAAAGAGGAATGAACCTTTCAATTGATTACAATGTAGCAAAAAAATTAAATGCAATGAGTAGGTGCTTGGAAGGTCTAGGTTGTTACTTATTCAGTGAAAAAGGCTGCAGGTAATAAAATATCTGTCCAAGAAGGTGGGATTCAAAAATAACACCACACGGAGTTTAGTGGAGGAGTTAATGTAGTCAGAAAAACAGAAATACAATACAATAAAATAAAAGAAAAAAATAAAATAAAATATAATATAATGAAATGAAATAAAATGAAATAAAATAAAATAAAAAATAAAAAGGGGCTAGGGTTGGAAGGACTACAGCTAAAGGGAGTTGAGGGGGTAAGTGGTTGGAGGGTTGAATGTCATGAGTGTAATGATAGAGTGTCAGGCTATATTAACAGGAGACAAATGGGTAGCTTGGTGGGAGCATAGGAGATAGTGCAAGGAGGTAGTGTTGCTACATTAAGGGGGGCTGCCAATAATGGATTTGGACATAACTGGAGGGCTATGAAGGATAAAGTACTAGAAATTAAGGAACTCATTGGAGCTATAGGACACCCCTAGGGTGAAACACAAAAAACAGAACATAGAACACAAAATAAAAACTGGAATCAATAGCAATCTCCAGAACACATAATGAAAAAACTCATAAGGAACAATGAGATTGTATGCAAAAGCAACCAGCACACTTTGATAAAGCTCTATACATAATGTATTGTAACAAATCAATGGTCAATTTTAGAACTGTAGTATGCGTTTTTTTTATTTTCTGATTCCTTTTAAGCATAATTTGTTTTTCAAGAGACTTTCAATGTCTTTTCCTTCGTGTTAGTTTTTTTTTAGTTAATATTAGATCTGATCATTTCATGGGTTTTCAAATCAAGTCTAACTATGTATTCTCATACACAAAATGGATAAACGTTTTGTAACAACCAAAGTTTTCATGCAGTTTTGATAAAGGCTTTTGCCAAAAGTGCCTTACATCTTAGTGTAACTGTGATACTACAGCCTAATACCAATTTCTGCATCACTCTGAGAACAAACTAATCTGCATGTGTGATTAAATGTAAGGACTTTCATTGGCTTTTTAATTTTGGCTGTACTAGCTCGAATTGGCTAAGCTTTTTTAACCCCACCCACCTGCATATCGAGGCAGACCCACCATTACATCATGGGTTACTCAATAAAGGTCAACTCCCTCCACCTTCCCACTGTGTGATGATTGGTGCCCTGCCTCGACACGCCCTCCTTTTTGTCAATAAATTGTATGTCTGGAGCTAAGCTCCTCAGTACACTAAGTAGCTCTCAATTGCCTTGACAATAAAAGTTTTTTCTAAAATCTGACTGAGTACTGAGGGTTTCTTCAAACAAGATTGCTTTTATGGATATACGGATCAATAAGCTTGGGTAGCTTAACCCCATTAAATCTTCACAGTACTTCAGCTTGATGCTCCAGTTTGACACACGTACCAGCATAGTGGTATAAGGTTGTGTTTTGGCCAGTTAGTCTACCCTGCTAACTGACTCACATTCAGGCTTGAGAAGGTTATATTGCTTCCAGAGTTCCCACCCACTGGAGACCTACCACCGAAGTACAAACATGCTTCAAGCGAGTAACTACAATAGATTTATTCCTTGTATAATATGGCACCACTCATTAGAGTGTTTTTTAAATTTGTAGTTTTGAACATTCTTCCAGTAAGCAATGAAACAAAATGTATAAACCAATAATGACAAAACTACCTATTTCAGAAAATGTCAATGATAAAATGCCACTCAAACTTCTGCCATTACAATCCACCGATAGCAGTCAATAAGCACAATCTCTGCAGAAGGAAAAGTCACCTGAATAATTCCACATTAAAGAGATCTGTAACGAATGAAGAGGTTGCTACTGGTGAACAACTTTACATTTCAGTGCTTCATCTGCAAATTCAGTGCCTGCTGCCCTTAAAGAATGAATTGCCTATGTTAATTTAAAGAAACAAATGGTTATGCTGGTAATATTGCGAGAAGGAATGACTGGCAAACCAACAACAAGTTTATAGTTACTAAGCATTTCATACAAAGGAGGACACACTTAGGAGTGTAGAACCCCTATCCCCCCTTAAAGTGCACCAAATAATCAGCAATCAAATGGGTACTGCAATATCAGCACTCCATCTACATGGTGTGGGAATAGAATCCACAGCCTTCTGCACCAAAGGCAATTATGCTACTAACACTGCTTTCAAATTCTACATCACAAACAGTGACTGCCATTTGCTAAACAAAACAATTAGTTGCACCATTGAAAACAGACTTAGTATGAGCAACAGTAAGCTTCTCTTCATTTGAAACACACATTTCTATGAAAATGAACTGTAACTCATAATCCCTTGAAAATGCACTGAAACTCATAATTCCCTGGAAATGTACTGAACCAAACTCACAACTCCTTCAGCAGTCTGGTAGTTGGTGTAGAAGATTCAGGCTCTTGTTCCCACTGAAGCTCACAATTCATTCAGCAGTCTGGTAGTCAGTGTAGAGGATTTAATGGTCAAGCCTGACCAACTTAATTGACTAACTTGCCCCCCCTTACTAGAGCATTATATACCATACCTCTGATCTCTTAGTGCAAGAAATATGGACAAAGTCTGAAATAATGAGGATACTATGACCCACAAATTGTGATACATTTTAAATATTGCTATTTTTAACTTAGAAAGTTGCTAGTATAACAGGATTTATGTTTGCATGCATTTTCTGAGGGATGTGAAGTCTGAAACTCATATACATGTCATAATTTTTTGCCAGAAAACCACAAATTTTATGAGAAACAGACCAAAACTATGAGGCTAAATCTGGACACTTGAGAGGTATGTTAAAATACACACACACACACACACACACACACACACACACACACACACACACACACACACCTTCTCTGCTCTCACACAGAAACACACATACACACACACCTACTCTCACACAGTAACACACACCTTCTCTTTTACACAGCAACAGATGTCTAGTTTAAATTTCACACACACCTACCCACTCACACAGCAACACACATAGACATTTTATCTCTCATACCAGCAGAATGGCTAGGTTAAATCACACACACACACACACACACACACACACACACACACACACACACACACACACACACACACACACACACTCTCTCTCTCTCTCTCTCTCTCTCAGCAGAATGATTAGTTTGAATTCTGTGCACAAATGTGGAATGTCTTTATATCTACGTTGGTGTGTGTGCATATGACGCAAGCATGGTCCTCCTTAGAGGAGAAGATGCTGCAACTGGGGATGCAAACACATTCCGCACTCGTGAGTGGAATTTTTATTTGTATTGTTTTTTTAATTCTTAATCATTGAAGCCTCCTGGCCAGAGAGGGCCCCCCAGCCATGGGGCCCTAGGTGATTGCCTATGTCGCCTAGTGTTGGATCCATCTCTGACATTAGCTATTGACAAGTTTAAGCTCTTTTTAATTTCTCCAAATCTTTTGGGTTTTTTAATACCATGACAGGAATGGACCCCATTCGTAAGTCAAAGTATGATTAAAGATCATGAAATTAGTATTGTTTCATTCTTTGATGTCAGCCAGAAGTGCTCTTAGCAGCACCCACTATGTGTCCAGTAATGACTCCTTTTGTAATTCGTTCTGAGATATATGTACTAGTAACATATCTAAATACGACTGTAGATTACTTTTTATAAGACCCGTTGCTCCTACTGCTATTGGAACTGTCTGGGTATCTTTCTTCCACATTGCTCTCATTTCTGCCTGCAAATCTTGATATTTTATGACTTTTTCTCTGTCTGTATGCAAGACATTGTAGTAACTGGGTGTAGCAATTTCAATGATCAATGCTACTTTTGTCTTCTTTTCATGGACTACTATATCTGGTTTTCTTGCATCTATCTTTTGAACTGTTGGTAATGGGTGATCCCATGTGATGTAGACTTCATTTTCTATGATGCTTTGTGTCTCATGTTTCCAGTGTTTTTCAGCTACTTCAATACCATAATGTTTGCACAATCCCCAGTGCAACAGTCTCCCCACATCATTATGCCTTTCAGTATACAGTCCTTCTGCCATTAGTATGTCACAACCAGCAATGAGGTGTGCGACTGTTTCTAGTTCTGTTTTAAAAAGCTTGAATTTTTCTGTTTCTCCCACATGTTCAATGGACTTTATAAACCAATGTGTACATAGCCCACTATCTTGGGCTGCCAATATTAACCTTTCATCTTTTGGTTTGAATTCACCTCTCCTTAATCATTCCTGTATTCGATCCTGATCAAATGAGGTTCTTCCAGATGTTTTCTATACTCACAACTACATTTATGCATTTTCCAGATTTCTTGCCTTCTCATCTGATCCTTCACCTTGTATTCTTCTTTTGTTTTTTGGCACATTCAGTTGCTGCCTGATTTTTATCTACTCCTGGTTTGATTTCCATTCCTGCTTGACACTGTTATACTTCTGCTAGACTAAGCAGGGAAGTCATCTTAGATTTATTCTCCTCATGTTTCAAAACTTTCACTACATTTGGGTCTTGTGAGGTCAGCAGATATGTGTGCAGTCCCACGATTGCAGATCTATACATGTAATCAATTTCAAGGAGGCTCATACTTCCTTCAGAATGGGGAATATATAATCTTAGTATGCACTGATTTTTATAAATCATTCAGTGAGCATGAAGCATCCTTCTTGTTTTTCTGTCTAATCTATCCAACATGTTTTGGGGCCAGATAGTCCCTCCAAAACTGTAAGTTAGGACAGGAAGAGAAAATTGGTTTATAGCTTGAATTTTGTTCCTAGTTGTCATTGCTGTTTTCAGGATTAATTAAAGTCTTCTAAAATATTCCTTACTAAGTTTTATTCACATTTGTTTATGTTTTATTGTGGATCCTTCATCAATTCCCAGATATTTATACACTCCTTCTTGCTCAAGTTCTTTTACGTCACATTCTTGTCCCAGATTGATGTTTTCTTGGTGCTGCAGTTTTCCTGCTTTAAAGGTTGCTTTTGCACATTTATCAAAACCAAATGACATTCTTATATCATCTGAAAAAGTTTTGACTACTTGCAGTTGTGCTTTCTGTTCCTCATCTGATGAGCTATACAACATTAAATCATCAGCAAGAGAAGATGTGAGGTCTTTACACTTTGTTGTTTTCTAGGAGCCAAATTATAGCCATGAACTAATTTGTTAAAAAGGCATCTTAAAGGGTTAAGGGCAAGACAGAATAGCAGTGGTGAGAGGGAGTCACCCTGGAATATCTCCCTTTGAATTTTTATCCCTGGAATAATAATTTGTCCTTTATCATAGCTTAATTGCAAAGTGGTCTGCCACTGTTTCATGGTCACGTGTTACAGAGTAGGTATTTCTGCAAAATAACTTGACTAAATTGACCATATAGGCACACGAGAATAATATGCTGATAAATACATCAAAAACTAAGCATATGACATTTGGGAGACATAAATTGAAAGGTGAATATTTAATACAGCACACACTGATTGAAACTGTAGATTCATTTAAGGACCTGGGTATACGGGCAGATTCAGCTATGAGTTTTTCTAATCATATCAACCAATTGGTTAATGATAGTTATAGAACTATAGGTTGTATAAAAAGATTTATAAAGTCTAGGAAATAAAAAAATGAAGTAATTGTTTGTTAGTTACATTAGATCCAAACTTGAGTATGGAATAACAATATGGAAACCCAATAAGAAACAAGCATGAGTAAACTGGAAGGTGTACAGTGGAAATATACCAAGAGCGTCCATGGATGTGAAAATGTCAGTTATTATGAAAGACTAAAATATCTGAACTTGTACAGTGTCTCTTACAGATATCTAAGAGATCTTATTCAGGTATACAGGGCATTTACAAACAACTACCTCTGGGAATGTTTGGGGTTAACAAAAAGTACTAGAGAATCATCAGATAACCTGTGTAGAAGATTCTGTAGGAATGTGAAGTGTACTAATTGGTTCTCTGACAGAATAGCTAATGCACAACAAGGAAACACTAGAACTCACAACAGTACAAGTCTCCAAACACCACGATAAAGTTCTAGTGAAGCAGTCACGATCCAATTTTCCTTAACAGCACACCCGGCACCCTAAATAATGTCCACAATAAAAAAGCAGCACCACACCACAGCGAGGTGAGCTCAGCCTAGCCTGATTGGGAATACGCTACAAGTCGATCATCGAACAGCTTACATATCATTTGTGTAGTAACAGACTCAGAATAGCTAATGCATGGAACTGACTACCAAATTACATTAAAGCAAATACTAGATATTTTTAAGAACAGCCTGGACACTTATGGGAACAAGTGTTTTGGTACACTGGCAAGCTAGAAGGGCATTAATGCCCATTCTTGAAATATTTGTATGTTTGTACTATAATGTAGTTGATCAGTGTAGGGTGTATCTTATACATTTTAAGCACTCTTATCCATGAATGTGGGATACTCTCAAATGCTTTTTTGTAATCAATCCATGCCATACTTGGAGTCTTCCCCTTTTTACAGTTCTCCGTTATGACTTTATTTAGCAACAGATAATCCTTTGCTCCATATGACTTTCTTTTATTACCCTTTTGTTCTATTGCCATGATTGAATTTTCTTCTAAATGACTATAAACTCTGTCGGCATCAATTCTGGTGTATAGTTTATACATTGTCGGAAGGCAAGTTATTGGTCTATAATTTTTAGGATAACTTGCAGGTTCAGTTTTAAGTAGGAGCATTGTTTTTCCTGTTGTTAACCAGGTTGGCGTCTGTTTGGGGTGCGCATATAAATAGTTCTTACTCATGGCTAAATCTTTGTGCAAAGATGTTAATACTTTTAGCCAGATGTTACGTACTGCATCTGCGTCTGGGGTTTTCCAGTTGGAGGCTTTTCTTAACTTTATCTCAATTTCTCTGGCCATTACCTCATCACATTTCATATCCTGTACATTTGAACAACTTATTCTTTCTTTTACTTTTTCTATCCATTTAGCATCCATACATGTAATTAATTTCAAGTTGGCCCAACCATCATAAAAGAGAATGTAAAGGACTTGATGATGACTTACAGTCATCTGCAAACTGCAATGTTTGATAATCAAAAATCCTCATTTGATAACTGGAGATCTGTGAAATAGATAAATATCAGATGTCCCAGCACAGTTCACTTACTCCACTGGGCACCTTCATGCTGTCAGAGAACATACTCCCTGCTCTTACTGTATGAGTCCTGTCCTTAAGCCACTTAGCTATCCACCTACCCACATATGGGTCAGTTTGATACTCTTTCTTTTGCCTGTGGTATGTTATCAGATGCCTTGGCAATGTCAGTCAGTGCTGTGTGAATATCTTATCCACAATCTATGGTCTGAGCAAACCTCTCAAAGAATTTCATATGACTGGTGGGAGGTTGGTATAATGGTTAAGGTGTTTACCTTACAGCCACAAGATGCAGGGTTTGATTCTTATATGGGATAATTGACTAGGCTTAAAATGGCCCACAAGGGCAGTTAGCCTAGTACTAATCTATAAACCTATGAACCTATTAGACAAGATCTACCCTTGACAAAGCCAAACTGCTGGAAGTCAAGTCTGATAAGATTTTTGATATCAAAGTTAAGTAGGTCAGTTATAATACATTCCATGATTTTGCATACAAGACTCATTAGACTGAATGGTCTGTAATTTCTGGGGTCAGTGGCAGGCCCACTCTGGTATAGTGGCATTACAACAGCTATGAGCCACAACTATGGGACAAAGCCAGTTGAGGATCAGGTTAAACAGGTTGAGGAGTGAGTCTGCCAATGCACATTCAGTGTTTTTAGCTGTCCTTAATTTGGGGGTCTTATGTTCTGCTATGTAGGTTAAGGAGTTTCTTCCTTTTATTATATATGCTATTATTATTATTAATGCTTGTGGACCAGTGCGCTGGTTTGCTTTTAAACTTCCCCATTCACTTGGGTCTAGTTGGCACTGTCAAGCTTATACTTTTGTCCAGGAGTGAGTAGACCTTTTCTCCATAACTCTTTGCAATATTAAAATTATGGATAACACAGTTATACTCAAATTTTGCACCTTCATCATAGAATTGCAGGAAAGTTGTACATTTAAATTCCTTGAATTATAGGTTCATAGGTAGGTACTAGGCTATTGGCCCTAGGGCCTATATAAGCCTAGCCAAAAAGGTACCCAGGCTTTCGCCACCCAAGAAAATTATTTACCTGCGCCCCTGTCGAGCAGAGCCACAGAAGTGATCCCCGGGGTGAATTTCCTATTTCCCATCCAATCATCAAGATTTTTCTTGAAGAGTGCTAATGAAGAGCTTTGTTTGATATATATAGGTAGTTTGTTCCAGAGTATGGGAAGTCTGTGGGACAGGAATCTATCCCTTCAGCATGTTCTGTTTATTATGGTGACAAGGTTTAGGTCCCTAGAGCATGTAGCCCAGAGGGATTGGGATTTCTTTAAGTGGAGCATGTCCAACAGCTCTGGGTTTGACATAGCTTTGTATGTTAGGCAGAGATCGCCTTTAAGTACGCAATATGCGACGGAGTAAAGCTGGAGTTTTTTGAGACGGTCTGCATAGGGCATCTGTTTGAGGCTGTTAATCCTCTTTGTGAGGTATTTCTGTGGCCTTTCCAGTTGTTGTAGATGTCTTGTGAGGTACATACCAAAAGGGGCATTGTACTCTATAATGGGTCTAATAAGTGATTAGTAGAGGGGAACAATTACCTATTTTTTTCCTGGATGAGAAACCTTTTGTGATGAGGTGTGTCATGTAGAAGGATTTCCTGACTACTGTGGTGATGTGATTATCAAAGGAGAGACTACTGTCCACCTGTGTCCCAAGGTCTCTTATCACACTTTCTGTGTTAAGTAGACTACTGCCTATGTGGTAGTTTATGGGTACAGAGTTTTTACCAATAGGGATGACAGTGCACATTTTAGCACTGAGCTTGGGGCCATTGCTTTGACACCAGGCATCTGTCTCAGTGAGGCCCTTTTGTAGGATGTCCACATTGTTAGGAGTTTCAATTATAGCTCCTAGTTTGCAGTCATCTGCGAACTTCATTAGCCAAAGACCTTCTGTGTTAGCCTGTACTTCAGAGAAGTAGATACTTCATAGGGCATCTGTTTGAGGACTGAACCCTGTGGTACTCCACTTGTTACTGGTCAGAAGTCAGATTTGGAGTCTGCTACTTTCACAGTGTATGTTCTGTCAGTGAGCCAGTTGGCAACCCATCTTGTGACATAGGGATTTATACTTAGTTTAGTGAGTTTATCTATAATTCAAGAGTGGGGGATGGTGTCAAAAGCCTTGGCGAGATCTAGATAGGCTGTGTGAACCACCTTACCCTCCTCTACAGCTTTGGTGACTGCTTCAAAGAAGTCTATCAGGTTTAGGAGACATGATCTGCCTTTTACAAACCTGAACTGGGTGGGGTCCAGAGTTTGGAGATTTCCAATATCTTTTTTTATAAGTTCCAAGATGATACTTTTCATGGCCTTGTAGACCAGGCTCGTCAGGCTAATGGTGTAGTAGTTCCCGGGGTCTGTGGTGGATCCCCCTTTGTGGAGTGGGATAACTGTCGCTGTGCCATTCAGTGGGCACAAAGCCTGAGGTGAGGCTATGATTGAACATGGTACTTAGGTGGGGTGCCAGTTCATTCTGTAGTTTATGTAGAATGCAGCTTGGAATGTTGTTAGGTCCCATGGATGCTGTGTTCTTGGCTTTGGAGAGTGTGTTTTTTTACCAGTGTAGCCATGATTACAGGAACTTTGCATTCTTCCGGTATAGAGATGGGCCCTTTAGGGGGTGAGAGGGGGTAAAGTTAGCACTGAACCTATCTGTCAGGATGTTGGCAATATCAGTTGGTTCTGTATATTTAGTGCCATTGTGCTGTAACTCAGAGCAGATCTGAGTGTTGCCATTGAGATTCTTGACATAGCTATAGAATGCTTTGTGGTTGTCTTTAAAAACAGTGGCAATTTTGTTTTTGTAACTAGCTTTGTGGATGTTATGAGGGATCTCAGCTTCTTACTCCGGCTGACCAGGGAGTTCCTCCAATCATGGGATTTTACTCTATTTTTGCAGCAGTTTCTTTCTTCTGTTGTAGAGTTTGTTTATGGTAGGGGACCACCAGATTGGCTTCCATTTTTTGGAGGATAGTATCTTGGTAATGTTAGGGATAGCATGATCCATGCACTAGTGTAAGTGCCTATAAAGTGCATTTGTGTAGGATTCAGCAGTCATACCTCTATTTTCCGTCTGCATAGATATTGTGAAGTTTGCCACTTCTATCTTAAGAAGCGTGAAGTTAGCTTTGGAAAATTGTTTACGGTGGTCTCCCTAATGTCGGGTGGGGGTGGGATGTGGATGTCTAGGGTGATTAGCTTGTGGTCAGATCTGACCAATGAGAAATTGACCTCTGGTGTGGAACACTGGTCACCCATGTTAGTAATGACTAGCTCTAGGATATTGCTGCCCCTGGTGGGGGTGTGGATAAGTTGATCCAAAGCATTGGAATTTATGAATTCCAGACAATGTTTACCAAAAGAGTTGGTACATGAGTAGTTTTCCCAGATAATGGTGGGGTAGTTGAAATCACCCATTACTAGGGTGTTAGGTTGTACCCTAATATTTTTCAGTATATCAAGAAATGAGGACTGGGAATCCTGGGGCATGGTGGAAGATTGTGGTCTTGCCCAGAGTTAGTTGCACTTGGATAATCTCGGATGCATTATGCTGAGCAACTAGCCTGGAGGTGTGGATATCCTTAATGAATATGGACATGCCTCCACCTTTTGTGTTTCAGTCCAGGTTAGGTGGACGAAAAGTGTGGTATGAATTATAGCCTGGTAATGCAGGGGTGCTCTCTGGAGCCTTGAACCAGGTCTCTGTCACTGCACAGATGTCGATGTTCTCCAATTTAAGGAGTGCCTCAAGTGAGTGCTTTTTGAGGTTTAGACTTCTAGCATTGAGTAGCATTACCCTCAGATTTTGCTTGCTTGTACCTGTTACGGTGGAGAATTTGTCATTTGAGCCTTGCCTAAAAAAAGGCACTATAGGGGTGGCAAAAGCCTTTGCCAGTATCCAGAATCCCAAAGGCGACAGGTGCAGGCCATCTCTGGCAAAGCATCATGGTCTGTCGATCATGTCATCCCAGGCAGACAGATACTGGATCCCCCTAGAATGACACCAGAAGCTTAGCCAATTGTTGAAGTCAATCATTTTGTCCTTGTACTGTGGTATCATTCTGGGAGATGGCAGGATTCTACTCAGGGCTAGGGTTATACCTGCCTGGGCTGCAAGATAGGAGAGCTCCTTCATGTCTCTTTTCATGAAGTCCAGGGAGGTACATCTCAGGTCATTCACAGCAACATAGACAACAACAGAGTCATATTTGTACTTGTTGTGGAGTGACCTGAGTGCGTGCGTTATGTAGCGGATCCTGGCACCCGACAGGCAGCTGACAGTAATTTTCTCCTTATTTAGCCTGGTGAGTGGAACATCAGTGTGCCTGACTATAGAGTCACCTTTGACTAGAGTGTTGGGTATGTTGTTATGCCTTATAGGCTGTGGTTGAGTGGCACACCGAGTTTGTGGGCTATATGTCATTTGGGTTTTGTTGGGGGGTAGAGGTTGCTTGCGTTTTTGCTTTGGAGGTCTTTGTTGCTTGAGCAGACTTTTATTGAGAGCCTCCATGAATGTAGAACTGTGTTTTGTGTTTCTATGTGTGTGTTTTGGTGATGTAGATTTTGAGGGAATATGTGATGAGTGTGGTGTGGTGCAAGTGTTTACCCTCTCCTCTTGACCGTCTAGTCCAGTCTTGGGTGAAGAGAGCTTTGCTTCCAGTTTGGCTATATAAGTGCATATCTCACAGGTTGTAGTGTTGGATGGTAGGAGGAGAGGGTTGCCTGTGTACATGAGGCAATTGCTGCATTGCCCCAAGATGCCCAGATTCATTAGGTAGACAGGAGAAAACACTGGGAGCTGACCCATAGACATGCCTGGATAGGTGCTTATTTATTAAGTACTAAAAACTGTTTTCCTCTAGACAAGTGAGGAATGTTGATGTGATATTTGCTTCTAACAATTTGGAAATTTTGATGGAGACGGTTAATAGTTTGTGGTCTGACTTGACCTCTGAGAGGGATACTTCTAGGATGATGCATACAGATGCTACGTTTTCCAGGACTAGGTAGAGTATATTATGTCCTCTAGTGGGTTCCTTAACAATCTGGTCCAGAGAGTTGTTGTTTATGAAATCTAAGAATTTCTGAGCATGTCCTACCTTGGTGGTATAGATAGATTCCATAGTTTATCATTCAGTTGTTAAAATCACCTAGGATAATGGCCTTCCTGCTTATAGGAAGTTCATCAAGAATATTTAGGAATGTTGTATGATCTTCTAGAGACATTAGCATGCTATGATCTGATAGCTTATCCTATGTTTGTGTTATTTGAAATTCTATAAGCTCTGCTTGTGGGTCTCCTGTATGACTTGAGGTAATGTTGTCTATGAGAAATATGGATACATCACCGCATTCTCCATCATGTTTAAATGAGTGGTAAGCATCGAACCTAGGAACTAAGGGAATGCTTTATGTGCTCTTAAACCAGGTTTCTGTTTCAATACATACATGGATGTGCTCCAAATGCAGGAGGTCCTCAAGATCCATCCTTCTAGCATTAAGTAGAGACAGGTACCTTGATATGACCCAGTGGTTGGTTTATTTTGGAAGTTAGGTAGTCCATTAGCTTCACCCTGCCTAAAAATGCACAATAGAGGCAGCAAAAGCTTTTGCCAATATGCAGAAGCCTTAGGAGGAGAGGTAAAGCAAGCACAGTTGCCAAGCATCTCATCCCAAGCTGACACATACTGGATTCCCCTAAAGTGACACCAGGACTTTAACCAGTTGCTAAAATCAATCTTTTCCTTGTTTCAACATGATTTTTGGTGATGGAAGGATTCCACTCAATACTAGGCTCTTCCCTACATTTGTGACATGCACGGAGAGCTCTGTCATGTCTGCCTTCATATTTCTCAGGGTTTTGCATGGCAGGTTGTTATTCCAACATGGATCTTCTCTACTAAAGTCTTCCTATCTTTGTATCAGACACTAGAATGGCCAAATCTTCATACTGCATCTAGTTCTGATGACCATACAAGGAAAGAGAAATAGGGCTGGCAGATGGTATATAAAGTAGGGCTGACAACATGGTGGAAGAGATGAAAGTGAATTATGAGGAGATGCTTGGGGTGTTTGCCACGTACACACTGGAAGATAATAGAGAAGTGAGGTAGTTCTGGTACAGTGCATTGTTAGGGGATAAATAGGTGGAGGCAATCCAGGTGGTACAAAGAGTGCACAAGTTGCAAATGGATAAAGAACTAACCTAAAGAATAATATTTCAAGGACAGCATGTTATGACTCCAAAACTGATTGCCTAAGGGAACTGTGTAATGTAGGCCAACAAGATAGGTGATCTAGAAGAGGTAATGGGTAGAAGAAAGGCTAAATTCTTGGTGCCATTTACAGCAGTCAGACTGACTTAATAAACAGTGAGTCTGAAGTAAATGAAACAATCATGGGTATTCTCACCATGTCTTCATATGTTTTGTTGACTCTGTCTTTTTGCTTAAAGAAAAAAGCACAAAACTGCTTCTAGAAGAAGTGTTGTGGATATAGTAGATTGCACAAGCTTTTGGAATTCACTTCCTTCTTCAGGTCCATAAAAATCCAGCAGATCTAGCACTCGTTCAAATATAGAATGCTTCATATATATCACATCCAAACAAAATGCAAACATGCTTAAAAACAGTAAACTTTTAAAGTAGTATATAACTTAAAACTTCATTAGAAATCTTAATATTAAGATGCAGTTTGTATCAATGCCTCAGTTAGGACCAAATCCCTTCCCTGTGTCATAACACAGCTGACATTTACAACATGTTGCAATATATAGTTCAAACTGTCTGCCCTAAACAAATATTAGCTACAAATTGAAAAACTTGAAGTCTCAGTCTGTTAACAGATATGCATTCCTTGAAATATTGAACCAGAGCATATCACATTCTGCATTCTTAATGACTAATAAGTGTTCCTGTATTTTTACATGAAATATCCTTTCAGCTTTGCCAATATATAAAGCTTGACACCCTCAACATAAATTAATTATTTGGTCTACTGTCAGCATTTGAGTAAAATAATAAACATTAATTTCTGGATGTAAAACAATACTAATTTCATATCAGAAGTTGTACATTTTCTACATTTAAATGTGTTATTTATTTTATTAGAGGCAGAGTACATAATAAAACATTTATTTGTTATTTATTTATTTATTTGACATTTGTTGACCGGGTTAGTCGGACTGGGCAGATGCCCATTTTCAGCGGACACCTGAGGAGAATAACTTCAAAAGATGATTACAAGTAATATGAAAATAGTATTTAAAGTAAAATGGTGCTAGCAAACAATTTTACAGTAAGTACTAATTGTCGCCTCACAGTAAGACACTGTGCGGTTCGACTCTCAGCTAGAGCGTCTTCTGTGTGGAGACATGCGTGAATGGGCGTACCTTCGTTGAAGGTTGTGCATCAGGGCTGGCAACTCGGCACATAAAAATCAGCTGCCAATCATTAGCGGACTGGAGTTCCGCTGTGGCGACCCCTAACTGGGAAAAGCCGAAAGACCCAACTAATACTTTCATCCTAAAACATAGTCACAGTGGAAGTATAAATTACAAGTACCACAATAATTGCAATGCAGTTTCTTCCAGTAGCTAGACCAATGTACAGTTGCTAGCAATTGTGAAGCAGGAGGTAGGTAAGAAAAAGAAAAAAAATGCAACAATTCAACAGGATAAGATATTTTAAGTATAATAAATGTTAGGGTAAAATGGAGGATGAGAGATGGTCCCCTGGATTTATGAAGCTCGTTATAGCGTGCAGGATTAGTTTAAGAGCTATTTTCAGCAATGTGGCTGATGTGCAATCCAGGAACGAGCTCACAGGACGTGCACGTGAGCTCTTAGGCTAATCCTGCACGGACCAAGCTCCTGTATGCAAATCACCCTCATTTGCAGGTGAAAACCATGCAAATGAGGGTAATGTGTGATCCATGAAGCAGGCAGCTGTCAGTGCATGACAAGTGCAGTCTGCAGAAATGTACTCGGTTAGTAACCGAGTACATTTCTGCAAACTACAAAACGGAGCTATGACAGCTCCAAATAAAGGCTGCATATCATAGATGAAGCATGCCAATGGCCAAGTAGAAGGCCATTGGCATTGCAAAATGTGTAAATAATAAAAAAAAAAACAACTTTTATTTTTTTTCGCCGATCTTGCCTGTTTAAGCATAGGGCAGCGGCGCGCAACAGGATCGGGGGGAAAATAATAAAACAAACCTAAAATAAGCATTCTAACTAAAAGCAGTATTCAGCCATGCAAGTCAATGGCAGGCATAAGACAACCTGACCAGTGAGTAATGGTTGCTAAGGGTGGAGGCTAAGTGTGGGACATGTAACTATGCATTAGCAGGCCATCCTATAGAAATGAGGGGAAGGATAGTGAATCCCAGATTTCCCCAGGGTGTGAGGCAGGTCCCAAGAGTGTAAGAGTAGAAATAGCTGGGTGCAAGACTAGGATATAGGTGACACTATGGAGGGTGTGTCAGACATAATGTAAGTGGATTGGAGCCCTGTGCCTCGGGACTACTCCTAGCTTAGCACAGCTAAGCTAGAAGTGTGTCAAAACTGCCTAGCACTCCTTACAAAGTATAAGCGGGTGTGCTTGCCGCGCACCAGGTTTCACAGGAAGAAAAAGGAAGGTAAACCAGGAAATAGCAGCTCTGTGCACATTTGAGCACTCTGTGCAGCCACACACAGGCTTAAACAGGGAGACAATGGGAAGGGAAAACAGCAGTAGGAAGGTAATCAAGGAGAACTAGCTGAGCTGCAAGATGAAATGTATCAGAATCAGCTAATTACACAAGCAGCAGACCAGCCCAGCCCAGAACACCACTATAAACCAAGCAAACACCTTCCCCCTGGTATTTCCACACTCTACACCACCGGTGTATACAAGCGGGGAAATTTTAAAAAACAAACCTACAAAATGAGAAGGGCTGCAGCAGGCAACATAGAACAACATGTGCAAGAGGCTGAGGGTGGTGAGGATGTGAATGCTGCCAAACAACCCACAGTGAGGAGACAGAGAAGAGTGTACAGACCCAGGGTAACCTACAAGGGGCTACATGAGCTGGAGATAGTGGAGTGCTATAGAGTGGACAGAGACCTCCTACAGCAAATCATTGAGCTGTGCAGGCCACACCTGACACACCACAATGGCCGAGAGGAACCCATCCCAGTGAATACCAAGGTATGTGTAGGTCTAGGTATACTAGCCACAGGTACCTCCCAAACCACAACTGGGGATATCATGGGTATCTCACAGGCATCAGCATCCAGAGTATTCCACCAGTTCCTTGATGCCATGTCAGCACATGCCAGTGAGTATGTATATTTCCTCAACACACGTGAGGTGTTGACCAGAAATATGCATCTCTTCCACCAAATAGCAAACTACCCTGGGGTAGTGGGTGCTATAGACAACACTACTTATGCATCAAAGCACCACCCAGTGAGCAGGGTACGGCCTACATCAACCACAGGGGCATCCCCTCCATCAACTGCCAGGTCGAATGTGATGCCCAGGGCATTATACTGAATGTGTGTGCTGGCTGCCCTGGAAGCTATGACAATTCACACATATGGCAGTTGACACAGCTGTACCACAGATTTGCCAATGTGGACATCCCCTACAGTCACCTAGTGTGGTATGCTGGGTACCCACTGGAGTTGTGGCTAATGACACCCATCAGAAATGCACACACACCTGAACAACAATGCCATAATGAGGCACACACACAGGACTGACATATAATAGAGTGTGTGTTTAGGATGCTCAGGTCATGGTTCTGGTGTCTGGACACATCCAGTGGAGCCCTGCAGTATTCACCAGCTACATGCACCCAAATTGTTATGGTATGTGCTATGCTACACAATATGATCCTGTGGAAACAGCTGCAGCAGAAATAGCATGGGGCAGGGCCACACAGCCCCCCCACCAATGCCAAGGCCTGTACAGGCACAGAGTGACTCAGAGGAGGAACAAACTGAGCCTGCCCCAGTAGGCAGAAGGGGGCATGCCCAGTATGCTTTGGCCTTGGCAAAGAGGCAACGCATAGCATATGCACTGACACAGTAGGGACCCAGGGAATGACACCTCTCTCTGATTCAAACAGACAGTAAAAAGGATGCCAAACATGACACTACCTGTGCCCAATCATGTGTAGGGAGTGTACTATGTGCATCAGACATAGGCAGCCCGCCAGCACCATCCGCACGTCCAGCACAACCTCAAGGTAAGTCAATCAACCTACCAATTGCCAAGTGGAGCAGAATGTGTTTTTACCTGTAGCTATGGTATGGATGTGAACATGCAAGGGAACTGGGTGGCCGAATGTCAAGGCAGCAGACAGTAGACACCCACAGTGACATTATGACATCTGTAACACATACTGGAGTCACCATAGTAGCCAGTACTACACAGGGTGACAAAACCCACTGCAGGAAATGGCCTGAGTGACATGGGTGTCCATAAGAGCCACACATGCCAGTCAGGAAGGTTCACATACCCAACAACAGTCTCAGCCAGCAGGACAGGTGAAGACTAACACAAACAAATGTTGTACTATGGCCTCTGAATGTGCCCTATGGGTAACACCTCCTCCAGGCCTACACAGACAGACCACAGCAGGCCAGGCAGTTGCTTGTAAGTTGTGAAGGCTAGGAAGTCAGAAACTAATTTGTAGGTAAACAAAACTAGGATCTGTAGTGCACTGGTAAACCTCTAGCTAGCAGGATAGGTAAGACTACAGACTGAAATGGAGTACCTGACATGCCAGTACAGTCCTAGCAAATGTGCACAAGTGTCAGGTGCACCCCCCATCCAACGTACACTTATAGTAACAGTCAGGTGTAACCCCCCACTCCTGTGCAGAACAGTAGAAACTGTCAGGTGTCCCCCCCACGCTATGCAGAGATGTAGTAACAGTCAATGCCAAATGACCGATGAATACCCTGTAGACACAGCAGGCTACCTGTTGATGTACAACACAAGGGTCAGCACCGCAGTACAAACTACCTGAACAGGATCCACACATGCAACACATTTGGCCATACTGGGCATACTCACACACTTAGAGTAATGAAGGCAATGTCAGTCAACAACATACTGAAAGATCATACTGGGCATGCTCACACACTTAAACACATGAAGGCCATGTCTGCAAGCACCAGTGGACCAGACATATCTGGAAGTCACAGTTCTCAGTGCAGACATATCAGTATGCACCACTCCAGCCTTACACACACAGTGGATAGGAATACAGACAAATATGAAAGGACAACACTCTATAGTAAGCCACAGGTACATGGGCATAGATGTGTGAAAGAGGGTGACCATGACAAGGAGCCATGCAGGCTTGTCCCAACTGGCACACAGCCAAAGGGCCCCCAACACATGAGGTGCGGATGTAACCCACTGCGGATACTAGCCACCAGTACCTGTCAGCATAACAGACTATGTGGTGCACGTGCCGGCTGTGCAACAAGACTGTACAAGGAAGTAGCCATCTAGTAGCTGTATACATGTACCTGTGACATATGACTCCGTGTGTGCCCGCATGTGGCATGTCAACCCCTACATGAATGGGGTATGGCCCATGCACATACTGCCCTCCCCATAGCAGTAGTATGACAAGCCTTCTGAGGTCATCCAATGTGAATTACACCTTTGGGAGAGCTATAGCTCAGAAATATGCATGGAGCGTCCCATAACTGTGTACTGCTCTAATGATAGACTAGTTAGGTAGTAGTGCTAACCCCAGACCTGTCAATTGTGTGAGTGTGTGTTTGTGTGCGTGGCTGTCTGTCTCTGAATGTATAGAGAGAAATGCTTGTTAGGCTACTCACACTTCGTACAATACATATATTCAACTTTGGCAAGGCTGCTAATGTCACTCACCTAGAAATACACCTCTGGGAAAGTGATAGCCCAGTAATCACCGTAGCGCGTTCTGTAACTGTGTACTGCTGTAGTGTGATACACTAGTTAAGTAGGTGTTTGAACCCCAGACCTGGCAACTGTGTGTGTTTGTGTGTGTGTGTGTGTGTGTGTGTGTGTGTGTGTGTGTGTGTGTGTGTGTGTGTGTGTGTGTGTGTGTGTGTGTGTGTGTGTGTGTGTGTGTGTGTCTGACTGAGTAGAGAGCAATGCTTTTTAGGCTACTCACACTCCGTACAATACAAATACTCTACTTTGGCAAGGCTGCTGATGTCACTCACCTAGAAATACACCTCTGGGAATGTATTAGCCCAGTAATCGCCATAGCATGTTCTGTAACTGCGTACTGCTGTAGTGTGATTTAGAACAGTGGTAGGGTTCCAGCTCCATCCATGGCAGTTCCGGATGTTTTGTGTGTGTTTCAGTGTCTGTGTATGGAGCAATGCATTATAGGATACTCACTCGCAGTACATTACAAATGCCCTACTTTGGTAATCCTGGTGATGTCATTAATTGTGAAATACACCTTTGGGGAAGATGTACTTCAGTAATGTCCATGGCGCATACTATACCTGCATAGTGCTGTAGTGTAGTAAACTAGTTAGGTAGGGGTTCTACTCCCAGACATGACAGGTGTGTGTGTGTGTGTGTGTGTGTGTGTGTGTGTGTGTGTGTGTGTGTGTGTGTGTGTGTGTTTGTAACTCGTATCCTGTGCAGAGGTGGTTGTGAGTGTGTGACACCTGTGGGCAATGTGGAGGGGTTTTGCTAATTTCATTTAAGGTGGCCCTACTATATATCACAATGTCAACCATACAGGGATAACAGATGTAAATAGCTGAGAGGCTGGAGTGCAAAACCATACCCATACATGTGACATCAAGGCCAGCCAATCACAGTTAGCAGCCCCACTGTGCCTTCACATGTGACTCACAATGGACATAAATGCCTGACAACATGCCCTGTATGGACAGATGACACTGACATCAGGGAATACTGTTAGCATGCTATTAATGTAGGTGCAGGGTAAACCTGCTGACCATTACCAGTCCCTGCCTCAGGTGGGCAAGACTGGCACATCTAATGATAACCTGTGTTCACAGCATGGGCCAGACACCCCAGGTACAGTTCCACATGTCACTGTACATGTATGTGGTAGGTGTGCATATCCTAGACACCATCCAAGTCATGGACTAGGGAGCACATACATGGCAAGTGATGCACAGCATTGGCCACACACAATAGTCACCCAGGTGACTGGATGAGGGATGCAATACCCACCTGTGTGGGCAAATGCAGAAGCTACAGGCCTGAGCCACAATGCAGATCATTGCCATGTGGCCTTATGCCAAGGTATACCCGTCGCCTACCCTTGTATAGCCTGCTGGCACAGTTAACCACCACACACCCATGCAGACATGCACCCATGCAGTTCCAAACTGGCATGCTGTGTTTTCGTGTGTGTGTTGTATGGTGCGTATGTCCACATCCTCATGCTGCCTGATGTCTGACACCCCCTCATATTCACTGCCCATACGACCTCCATATGACCTGTGTGATGCATGTGTTCCCTGCACATTGATGTGTTGTTGCAATCCCACTAGTGATGAGTTGCACTCCTGGCCCTGCTAAGTGTGTTAATGTGTGTGCATCCTTGTGTGAGTGTGCCTGTGCTGACGCTGGCACCTGTTCATGCAGACAGGCACTTGTATGTCACCTACTTTATATCTACCGTATCCCCGTTGCAGATGTCACTCACCATCATATATATGTTCTGAGTGCTCCCCACCAGATAACCCATGTGGCGCATCCAATAACTGCATTGAACTGTGATAGCACTACATAGCTGTTGGGGGTTTGATACCCTGTGCTGGCAGGTGTGTGACACAAACATGCTTCACTTTTACCTTCCCACCCCTCCCTGACATGTATTCGCCTCTGTCTGCCTCCCACACTCCCTCTCTGGCTGATGTGGAGGCCCACACCTGCTTTGCTTAGGCAGCAGCATGTGTATTTTAAGTGATGTTCATGATCATCCGATGGTCTCTGCATGAATTGCAGCCCTCCCCTAGCTGATTGCATGTGGAACAGCTGTGGTAACAGTCCCATAGCCAATTGCATTGAAACACACTCCACTACCTGGGAACATCCTGGTGGTGTTAGCCCTTGTCTGTCACTGTCAACAGGAGCTAGAACTGTCATTTGGCAAACAGCATCTCAGATGGGTTGGGGATTTACTTCTAACAACATACACTGTGGAAAGAGGGCAACAAAGAGGAGGGGGATGTGCCTGACCTGACTACAGACTGTAAGTGCTGCTATACTGCATATGGAGTAATGTTGGTTTAGCAGTGTTTGTCTGGATATGCCTGTCGTACATGTCACAATACCTGCCATGTCAGTTCCATGTATATGAGGAATCCTCATCTGCAGGGTCATCTGCAGACTGGGCAGTGTTGTGCTTTTGGTTTCATGTGTTAGACACAGTGTATCTATCTGTGGAATGCAGAAGATACTGTGAGGATTGCAGTCTGTTGATGGTGAAGGCCGTGACAGTTACTGACTACATATCCCTCATTGGACATATGTTGCAACAAACCCCATACAATGGTAGATTTATGATGGTATCACAGCAACATGTCTATACTGGCCCTGTGTATGTGCTGTCAGCCACACCTCTGTCAACCTTTGTACATATGTCGTGAATAAAGTGGTGCATATGTGCTGTACACCATAAATAGTGTCATCATATCTGATAAGCCAGTGGTATATCAGATTGCTACACGTCATGTACAGTAGGGGTTACATTTCATGCCATAACCTGGACATTCTGTGGATTTTTGTACAGTACTGAGGTATGTGTAGTGATGGTGAATGTCAGCAGTGTGTATATTGTTAATATGTACTATGGCCTGTGTACAGACTGTGGTAGATGTCATTGTTCTAGCTCCCCTTCTATCTGATGTTACATGCTGCCCCACTGTATGGTACCATTTTACCGTACATGTTTGTAGGGCCATACACACACATGTCCCATACCACAGACAGCCATCAGACCAAACTGTGTAGCAGCCCAGTATATGTAGGGTCATTCTGTGAGTGGCACATATGAGGATGGTGTAGAACTATCTAGTCCACATACTGTATTATTATGCTAGCGTACCATATGTGGCTGTGGCTGTGTTCACATTGGTTGTGGTTATGCACTGTCACACAGGTGTATCCTACCCTGTGCTGTGACATGGCTGTTGAGCCTGCTATATATGCAGGTACTGTACAATGATAACCTTAGGATGTCTGTCAGTAGCCAATGACACACATGTTATGAGCAGATGTCACCTTCAACACACACCATGTCTGTGAAGACAATCCCAATGACAGTAGCAAATGTCTATTAATATACCTGCTAAACATACCTGACATCCACATGCACTATGACTTTGGGACTATAGGAGCTGAGGTAGGGCTACACTCCATGTCCAGAACATATGGTGGAAATATATGGACATGTACTTATCCAGACAGCAGGTAGCAATACCTCTTACAGGAGAACCTGCACACTGAGGGAAGCCACATATATGTAGGAGGATCAGGGCATACAGACATACAGACTGTGAGTAGAGTGGTGTAATGCTTTGTATAGTACTGGTGTTACAGGGTGTGTGTGTGTACATACTAGTTTACCTTGGACTGCAGTCTGTCTGCATAGCTTACTACTGTGGGCCTATCCTCTAGCTGGACAGAGGTGTGCCTATCATGTGTTGTCTGTCCACCACACAGGTCCTATGTCAGATATTACACTGGCAGTGTGTGTATTGCATGCTAACAGTACATGGCTATATCCATTTGTGTCCCTGATGTCTTATTCCTGCATAAGGGTATGTTGCAGCACATCCTGTAACACCAGCATGTTCCGGGGTGTGTAATTGCAATATTGCGAGTATGGTCCTGTGTTCCTGCCTTTGTCCTCCACATATATGGCAGGCTTTGTCCTGCTGTGATATGGTAAGGGGTTGTTAGGTAATGACCCATCATTAATTATTGCTAGCATTCCTGCTATCATCCCAGTCATAATGTGGACTCCCACAACATTCGTTAGTCAGGGTCCATACATGTGACAGATGCATTGACATTACCACAAGTAATGAATGTCCCACTAGGGCTTGACTACAGGGTGTAATTTTAGGCTGCTGAACTACATCTGATATTGTTGATTGTTACTTATCTTACAGGCAAATTCTTTGTCTACTGTTTTACGAATTGAAGAGCTTGGCCTGGACACCATAGTATGTTATATATCCACACTGTCTGCATCTACTTTTTTATGTGGGCCTTGCATCCATCATTGGTTATATACATCAGACTCTATGTGCTGTCAGTAATGGCATACATTATTGTATGGTACACAAATAACGGTTGTCTGTGTATACATACCTGTGTGTCATGTCATATGAATTGCGAGTGGATATATGTGTAATGTAAATATTCCCTTTGTGGGGCTGGTTGCCACACTACACATGTCATATATCAGTTACAGGGTTTGTGGCTGAGGGATATACATTGCACCCAGTCCACACTACTTCTACATATGTATGGCTACTAATACCCTTTGTCTGTGTATATGTGTATGTACCCATACATCTCATATATCATATATATATATATATATATACCTGCACATGATTGTCAATGTATAGATGTGTGTGCATATCTGTACCGTTGTAATGTGTACCCCTTCAACATTGTACATTCCCTGCAGTACAATGGCTTTTCTACATGATATGTTACAGATATTGCCCTGACATGTACAGGTGACTTGGATTACTGTTGGAACATTGTAGCTGTGTTGTGGTGGGTCCTGCCATCAAGTATTGTATGTGCTGGATATTGGATTGCACAGCATATCCATTAGGGCTGGGGGGGGTTTAAATAGCAGTAATTACCAGGTGTCCCTCATTTGTGCCCCCATCCCCATTAACTGTGCTCATGGTCTGTTATGTTGTACAGAGTGGGCCAGGAGTCCGTTCCCATGTGGAAATCATATACACATGTCTATCTGTAGATACACATATATATATATATATATATATATATATATACATAATTATATATGTGAAACCCCCATATATAGAGGGATAGAACTGGGCATTGATATAGCTCTAGATATGTATATGTATTCATATATATATATATATATATATATATATATATATATATATATATATGTATATATGTATGTATATATATATATATATATATATATATATATATATATATATATATATACACTGAACATATTTATCTTTCTATGCACAATTGCTGTTATATGGTTATTTGTAAGTCATATATATATATATATATATATATATATATATATATATATACCTATAGCTGCCTGTCTGTCTACATTTACAGATGTATATCTGTCCATATGTCCATGCAGGTTCAGCTTTTATGTGTGGCCTGTAACTCATTCTCTTGGCAATTGACATGGATGACCTTAGGACTGAGGTCAGTCATTCATGCTGACACGTACTTGTTTCAGACTTATCATCTCCTTCAGTATATGTGTCCTACTGCATATAACTGTGTAGCTTGCAATGTTTTAAGTGTATTAGAGCAAGATATGACAGATATCCCTACATGTGCCCACATTATGGCGCACTATGTCCGAGATTCATGCATTAAGAGGTTGTGTGGTGTGATATTACTACATTTCCTGTGCTGTTGACTGATTGTGCTGGATGATATGTATGTGAAATAAGTGGGTATGTACATCTGCCATGGTTTACTGGTAAATCACGTAGTGTATGATGTGCAGGGTCCTGGGTTTGGGCCTTGCAGAGGCTGTATATATTGTTTCAGGGCAGAACACCAGCTGTCTGATACAGAGTGAGTTAGGGACATTTGAGCGGTTGTATGCGGGTGTGCGTGGGTTTGTGCAGAGCTAAGCAATGCTAACCTCCGGTTGCATTTCCTTACACTCAGCTAGCATCTACTTAGCTCAATCTATGTAGGCAATGCTTACCCCTGTGCAAAAACACGTACACATGCTTACAACTGCTTTTCCATGCTTACTACTGCTGGTTTGCGCTTACACCTGCTTACTAGTGCCTTAGTCATTATGACACTTCACATGTGCATTTAAGGCAGTTCTCCTGTGCAAATATAAATGTTATTTAGTAAGTTATATAGCACAACAATGTTAACATATGGATTTCACATGGAAAATAGGATGTACTGCAGTGGGACTCGACACGGAAATGCGTGTGCCTTAGGCAGATGCTCTGCCCACTACACTATTGCTGTTCTGCTTCATTTGCATATGTCTACCATAATGACATACCCATTTTCTCTTCCCAAGGCCCCCGAGCTCCACGTACACAGCATCCATCCATTCCCCAGTTGCTAGCCTTGCCATAACACACCTCCACACATTTCCCTCTCTGCACATCTTGGTACTCCTCCAGTATACTGTCCCGACCCAAGCGTCTGCAGGCTCTTTGTCCGTTTGGTCCACATATGTACCAGCCTTCTCTTGATCCTCCTCTGATACTGTGGAGACATCGATGTGACCCACAACTGTTGGTTCATCCCACCAGGGATGGACCTGTTGTTGTGTCAAGAGTAGACCTAGCTGGCCTACAGTGTTTTTCCCACTGGTAGCATCCTGCCAGGGTTTTGTGTAGCAGCGGTTTGCTCACACACCTGGCCAGCCTCATCTCCTAGTTCCCAGGTGTGACATACTGTGCATGCAGCACACTCACATGCCCCTATTGTGTGCAGCATATATCATTATTCCCTTCAGTATTATGCAGGACTACTGTTCTCACAGTATGATTGGACTGGCACTGTTCTGTGATGCACATAGACTGCTCATAATACTGTGAGTGAGCAATGGACATGTGTGCTGGTATTAATCTACACACTTATATACATTTCCTATACTTTTGGATGACTGTGCTGGATGATGTGCTTGTGATCACAGCAGCTGAATGTGTATCCACCATGGCTTAGTGGAACTCACGTCTACTATAGTGTGCAGGGTCGGGGGTTTGCAACCTGGCAGTGCAGATTATTTGTTAATGGCCACGACAACAGCTGTTGGCTACAGAGTGACTAAGGCACTGTAGAACATTTGTAGGTGGGTATGTGCTGGTTTGCACGAAGCACAGCATTGCTGACCTCTGGTTGTGGCATCTTGCACTGAGTTAGCCTCTACATTACTTCACCAGTTTGGTAATCGCATACCGGCGGCCAAACAGGCTTACACCCACTTGCTCCCTCATACACATATGCAACTTTGTGTAGTTAGCTCACATTTGTCAACCGGGACAATCCGACTGTATGCATGTCCATTGTCAGTGGTGGCCTGGGGAGTAGAGCTCCACATTGACCCCAGCTACTTATTCCAATTAATACTGGGGTGTTCACATTCATAGAGGGTAACAGTCGTAACATAGCTACGTCCCCCATTCTTCATGCTTAGTTTACATTAACATGTCGGTATTATCCATGCTTAGGTCAGGTTTACACGTCAGGTATGACTGTTGACAGAGGTCAGTTTAAGGTGAAGTTGGATTCCTGTTTAACAGGTCTGGATAGTTACATGCAGGTATTCGGAGTAGGTGTAGTTATTCCATACCTGTGTGGTACAGTAGAGGGGAATAGTTAAGGAGTAGGCAGGTAGGTAGGTAGTGGGGGTGACATTTTAACTGTATAGTAGCCTGTAGGAATAATTGGATGGGGAGCAATAGGGAAGGTTTATCAGATGTTGGGATTTGTATGCGAGGCAGGACAAGAGGTGTCGGTTTCACTAGTTGATGTAGTGGTATAGAGTGTGAGTGGGGGGGAGGGTTTTGCAAGGTGGTGAGCCTGTGCTGATCCAAGTGTGCTTGTGGTGTTCCTTCATGCGTTATTTACATGTATCCTATGGGACAGCTGTGATACTACATGTGCGTTGGGGGTTCCAGATACTGGCAATATAGTGGGGGAAGAGTGTGTCACCTACATGTAACCTTAAACATTAATAGAAATGGAAAGGGGCTGATAGGTAGGTGGTTTGCATGGGGCACAAAGGGGGGAGTTAGTAGGGGAATTATCCAGGGAAGTGCAGGACGGCTGCAGGGAAGGTCCACAGCTGGCCACATCATCTACAACAATAACTGTGCATATACACTGCATATGGTGTTTGCGTTGGACACTCACACCCCTGGGTGGGGGTGAAAACTACAATAATATCTTGTGATGTCAATTAGATTGGCTTACATGCCTACAGTGGGGTGTTGCGACCATGTGTTCTTAGGTGTTGTGTAGTGGGTTATGCAACAACACATATGGTTATACCGTACTTTGCCATGTAAACTGGACTGTGCTGCGGTGGACCCATATTGGGAATGGCTGCCCATTAGGCAAAAGCATACCTGTCGACTGTACAGTTTCCACAGACTGTCCAGAGTTTGCTTCATAATTTTGGTGCGTTCCTCTTACAATCTGCACCTGTCTGGCAAATACCTGGGAGAATAAATTCATTAAATAATTACAAGTATTTGAGTTTAAGACTCCACATCCTTCAGACGAGTCATGCTAATGCATAACCTATTATTCTATCAGCTTTCTAAGGTTGTAAGTGGAATATTTAATTTCTGTCCCTATTTGTCCCCTCAACAGTTTAGGTTCTGTCCAGAGGTTTTGCTCTAAGAGGTTGGGAGGTATGGACAGAAGCTCTGCCCACTTCGCAATATTACTTACATCCCCGGACAGTCCAAATACAACTGTGCTAGCCAATACCTGCACGCCTAGGCCCATAATTGCATACCCATCGTTCCCCCACCTGCCCCTCCTCTACAGCACTCGTCCTTACTGTGAGTGCAGGTGGGGTCTAACCACAGCACTACACACTGCCCACTCTCCATGTCTCAGGACCCATATCATACGTTGTCTCGACCAGTGGGTCATCAGGCTTGCCCAACCTAGTAGTCCGTGTACATACATGGCCTGGTTAGAAAATTCATCACAGGGACTGACTCCGATCATCATCAATTTTTGGGGTGTCCCACAAGGGACACTGATGTCTGTTTTAAGATTAGACTTGGTGGGTCTCTCCCATTGTTAGTATCCTGCCTGTAGTCTGGGAAGCAGTGGTGTGTTTACTTGTATTGTGTGTTTGTATGTTTCACCTGACTAGCGAGGTTGATGCTACGTGTTACACGTTTGTTGATTGGACCCCTCACCACCATTGGCACAGCCTGTGAACATATGTAATTCTTAACTGCTGTATCATATCCTAGCTATATATATGTGTATGTTTACATACATATATACATATGTGTATATATATATATATATATATATATATATATATATATATATATATATATATATATATATATATATATATATATATATATATATATATATATATATATATATATATATATATAGATAGCTATTGCTGTATATATAAATATATATATATATATATATATCTAACGACATATGGATGTATGGGTGTCTGTATATATATATATATATATATATATATATATATATATATATATATATCAGTATGTGGGTATTTAATTATATTTTGTCTCTGTATGTATACATTTGTACTATGGAGAGGGAGAGGTAGAGTTATGACTCCATGTAGGTACGGGCATATATACACATCCACCTGTACATTTTTACATCTACATCTGGTTATTCCATTCTTTGCCATGTACAATAGACTGTGCTGCAGAGGGACTCATCTGGTTATTCCATTCTTTGCCATGTACAATAGACTGTGCTGCAGAGGGACTCGTAGTGGGAGTGGCTGCCCGTTGGGCAGTGGCCCTGGCCAATGCACACAATTGCTTACATCTCTGGGGCGGTCCACATAGAACCACTCCAGCCAACACCTGCACAGCTAGGCCCATAATTTCATACCCATAGTTCCCAATCTGCACATCCTCTTCAGCACTCTTCCTTACTCCGGGTGCAGGCCGGGTCTCGTCACACCAGTACACACTACCCACTCCCCACTTCTCGGGACCCAAGACTTTTGTTGTCTCGCCCCATGGATCATCAGGCTTCCCCTACCTTGTTGACCGGGAACATGCGTGGCCTGTCATTGGACATCAGTGCAATGGCAGGAAGCCCGAAAATTATATACCTCTAATTCTTTAGCTACATATCCGGTAACGTTGACTGGTATTGCTGCGTACTGTGTTTCGTGTGCATACCGGCCAACCTTGTGTGCCACGTATGCTTTGTGATACCTATGACTGACTCTGTTAGTGTACACAGACCCACACATGACACTGGCCATTTGATACAGTGTACTTAAGGCACTTTCAAGCGGTTGTGAGTGGGTTTGCACAGAGGTTAGCACTGCTGACTTCCAGTCACATTGTGTTACACGCAGTTAGCGTCTCCTTTGCTTGATCTGTGTCGGCGGTACTTCATCCCCCCCATATGCACTTGCAAATCTTACTCTTGCTTACTTCTGCTTATGTTTGCTTAAGCCTGCTTATTGCTGACTTATTCATTCTGGTACTGACTCTTCACATGTGCATTTCATGCAGTACTGCAGTTCACATTTAATTGTTATTTGGTAGGTTCTACAGCAATAAAATGTACATAACTGTTCGTATACAGATTACACTTGGAAAATGGTATGTGCTGCAGTGAGACTCGAGCCGGGAATGCCTCCTCATTAGGCGGATGCTCTGACCACTACATTATTGCTGTGCTGCTTCATTTGCTATATCTTCCTTGTTATCCTCTTCGGCCTTTCATGCTGCGTTACCCATAGCTAAGCGATGGGCAGACCCATGCACCTACGGTTAGCTGTACTTGGAGTTTTAAATACATTACTACAAGGGTTACTTCGTGTTTTTTTTCAGTGTACTGTTGCTGTTGAACACATGGGGACTGTTGGTGGGGATATGCGGACACTTATGACCGGTCTCGCTCTTTAATGTTCACATTCTTCTGTCCTACTTTGCAGGGGAGTGTTTATTCTGAGAGCTCTGCTCTCAGCCACGCCCCCTGCACTCGTCCACACTCCATGTAGCATTAGGTGTTCAGGCAGCACGCCTTCCTTAATATGCATGGCGCTTCCGTGCAGGACTAGAGTAGTCCTGCACGGTGGATTAGTGAATCCAGGGGGGAGTGTTTTTCCATCTTGCATGAGAAAAAAGGTGTCTTCCCACAAGTTCTGTACTACGTAGGCATTACTTAAGATTACATCCCAGTTAATTTTCAACAAACACATTGTTTTACTGGCACATGGGTAGTAGTGCCTTGCTGCCTTATCTTTGGTGGCCTACAAAAGCTCAGAGCTCTTCCCCCTACCTATAGGTGTAATGGAGCAATCACCTGAGACTACGTAGACTGCCTTTCAGACCCACAGGCATTACCATATCAGTTTTTTAGTGCCACAATAAGGGAAGGATCTTTGAGAAGACTGTTTATTTCTCTGGATTTTCAGTTGTTAATCTCAGATAAGAAACCTTTTTTGGTTTTACTTCCTCCCTCAGTGCTTGAATGCTATATTCGGATGCTTTTTTTTTTTTTTTTTTTTTTTTTTAGAAATTTTGTAGAAGCTTCATTTCTTACTTTGACTTGCACCATAAGGCCTATGGTATTATTGATTAAAAGTTTCATTTAGGGGCAGTCTGTAAATTGTAAAAATATCCAAGGCACAGGCACAAACCCATGCCTTCCCCCTGCCTGGGGTACTCACACTGGGTAAAACCGGGTTATATTGGCTAGGCCTGTAAAGGCAGTTTTGCTGTTAGCCTAGTAATTTCCTATAAGCCTATGGATGTTTTGACAGGAAAACTTGCTGACATTGCAGATTTTTCTTTAGGGTTAAGATTATTTGAGGTGATTAACAGGATTACAGCAATTTAAATGACTTTCTTTAATTTAAATCATTGGTGCTATTTTGTTTGTTAATCATTTCTGACAGGATTTTTTCATCAGTTTTGATTTATTTCTTGTCTAATACTGTTTTAAGCTGTATCCATGCATTTTGACTGAAACTATCCTTTTTTGTTTTACAAAATTAGGGAACTATTTTGCATGTATTTTGTGCCTGAAACTATGTTACTGAGGCCATCAGTTTCTTCAGTATACTTATAATAGAAACCCCTGCAGAAATAGACTTCATATTGCTTTTGGTGCCATTTTGTATGTTTAACATTTTTGACAGGAAGTTTTCATCTGTTTATTATTTATTTCTTGTCCAATACTGTTTTAGGCTGTTTTTAATCATTTGGTGCTGAAAGCTGTCTCTATTTGTTAAAACTGAGGACATTTTGTGAGATATATTTTGTGCTTTGAACTGTGTTAGTGAAAATACTGTCATCTTCTCAATGCAATGCTCAATGTAGTATCCCTTCAGAAATAGTCTTTAGATTGTTCTTTAGTGGGAGAATAGAGGGATCTGTCTGGCCTTTTACTGGGCTGAACGGGCAACTGGTATTTGGTATTGAGCTGGATAGTTTCTTGTCCCCTGACATGATGGATTGAGATACGGTGCTTGCCCACCATTTAAATCTTATGCACCTAAAAATTATAGAAATAAGTCAAGAAATATGCCTCAGCCTATGTATTATGGCTCAGCAGAAGCCTTAAGCAGGCTAATGGACCACACACCTTATTTTGCCTCCAGGTCCCCTGGTGTGGTGTTAGTTCCAGAACTGTGCATAATGCAAGGGTCAGACATATCCTCCAGGGATGTACCAGTGCCTGGTTCAGGTACAGGAAACCAAACTTTTTAGGTATGTAGGAGGTCAGGAGTGCAGAATCTGTTGCCAGTTTTTTCACTTACCAGCTGAGGTTGGGGGGGGCTCTTGCTTCTTGCTCCAAGTGCCAGGGCGTCCAGGTGTGACCCACTCAGGGGACAGTGTCAGGTGGGGAGTTTGACTGGGGAAGTACCCCTGTCAAAGAGTACCACAGGTGCCCTAAGGCGAGCTGAGGGAGGATAGAAACCTCCCATGGAGCAGAAGGGAAAAATCTCACTTGATCTTGAGTCTTTGCCTAAAAAAGTATTTAAGAAATTCAGTGTGTGCTCAACCATGCCTAGTCTTCAAGCTCCCTTGTCTGTGGATCCTGCTGCTATACTCCCAGTGATATTTTCCAACAAAAAGACTATGGCTTCATCAAACCCTGTCCCTTCAGATAAGCTAGGCATGTGACTAGAATCTCAGGGAAAGAAGCTGGCACAATCCAGCATGGCAGCCATTAAGGTGTTTAACTATCAGTGTTTATGTTGAAGTTTGTGTTGAGGTCTAGTTATAGTTTAAATGAATTTGCTGCAAAGCATCTGTATCAGAGGTATTGTGTTCAGTGTTTCTCAAGTGTCTAAACATGCTTTAAACTTTAAGAGTGCCTTGGAAGGGGACAGTCCTATTTCTAGAAATGCAGTGTCATCTTGTGGGGATAAGGAGGCATGCCTGGTTGCACAGTCAAAACTTTTCTGATGAATTAAAAATGAGATTATAAATGCTCCACTTGATTATAATTGTGTGCTTGGTACAGCAGTTAATCAGATCCTTAAACACTGGGATGACAGAGATAAACTGATGCAAGAGGTGTCTAAAATTTTCCTTATTCTCAAATTTCCCTCTATTAAGAAGGATCATTTTCAGCAGCTCAACAAACAGAAAACCAAGATAAACAAAAGCCAAGGCACAAAAGGAAATGGCAGGACAAGAACTCTGCCAAATCTAACAAGAGGGGTCCCTTTCCCAAAAAGGATAATCTCCCTTCCAGTCTATGACTATACTAAGGTACGGCACCCCTTTTTCCAAGTCCCTCTCTGGGTGCCCTGTCTCAAATGTAAGCTCTCAACAAAGTTGCTTGGCCATCAGTAGTTTCTGAGGGCCCCCTGCACCCTTGTGGCAGATAGAGTGTAGTAAAGAACCCATCTGAGTTGGAGATTGTTGGAATAAGGCTCAGTATTGATCATTTTCATTGGCCAACTTATTTGAAAATTGCTTAACTTGTTTAAAAAAAAGGGTTCTCACAGTTGCTATATAAGCTCTGCATTTGTGAGGGTTTGTGCCTGTTTTAACACAACTCCACAGAGTTTGGAAACCAGCCACTGCTCTACTATCTTCATCTGAGAAATCCAAGGTGTCTGTTTGCACATAGTGCACCTTCACGCAGCACCATGCAGTGGAGGTAACTACTGACGGTTATAGACACAAACGCTAAAGTAGATTTATTTTCCCTTAGAAGCTGCCAGTTCTCCAATTGAGGAGTCCCTTAAAATTGCACTTAACTGCTCGGACAGCACTCAGCTGGGCTTTCTACAGCATTTGCCACTTTAACTAGTAATAACACTCATTGAACACTAGTAATAGGTGACTCTATAGTCAGGCACACTGATGTCCCACTAACTAGGCTGGACAAGGAGAAGGTTACAGTTAGCTGCCTGTCGGGCGCCAGGATCTGCCACATAACACAAGCACTCAGGTTACTGCAGAACAAGTACAAATATGACTCTGTCATTGTCCATGTTGGTGTGAATGACCTGAGGCATACCTCCCTGGACTACATGAAAAGAGACATGGAAGAGCTCTTTGATCACTTAGCCCAAGCCGGTATGACCCTGACCCTGAGTAGCATTCTGCCCTCACCAAGAATGATACCACAGTATAAAGAAAAAAATGATCAATTTCAACAATTGGCTATGTTTCTGATGTCATTCAAAGGGGATCCAGTATTTGTCTGCCTGGGATGACATGCTCGACAAGCCACGTTGCTTCACAAGAGATGGCTTTCATCTGTCACCCTTAGGCTTTCGAATACTGGCCAAGGCTTTTGCCGCCCCATAATGCCTTTATTAGGCAAGGCTCAAAAGACAAACCCACCACCATAAATAGCACAAGTAACCAAAAACTAAGGGTAATGCTACTCAAAGCCAGAAGTCTAAACCTCAAAATGCAGGCACTCGAGGCACTCCTCAGTATGGAGAACATCGATATCTGTGCAGTAACAGAAACCTGGTTTAAAACTCCAGAGAGCACCCCAGCACTACCAGGCTATATAACTCATACCATACTTTTTGGCCACAGAACCCAGACCAAAACACAAAAAGTGGGGGTGTATCCATATTCATCAAGGATACCCACACCTCCAGGTTAGTGGTGCAGCACAATGCCTCAGAGAACATCCATGTGCAACTAACAGTGGGCAAAACTGCAGTTCAAATTGTAGCTTGCTACAGATCACCCACCATGACCCAGGACCCCCATTCCACATTTCTGGAGGCACTGGAAAATATGAAGGTCCTACCAAATGCCCTAATATTGGGTGAGTTCAATTACCCAAACATTAACTGGGAGAACTACTCAAGTACTAACTCCCTTGCCCAACGCTTCCTAGAATTTATAAACTCGAACGCCCTGGATCAACTGGTCAACACCCCCACCAGAGGTGACAATATGTTGGACCTGGTAATCACCAACATGGGCGACCGGTGTTTTACACCAGCGGTCAACCCCTCACTGTTTAGATCAGACCATAGACTAATCACTCTAGATATCCATATTCCACCTCCACCCCCAATCAAGGAAACCACCGTGAAAAACTTTTCAAAAGAAAACTTCACGTTACTTAAGACCGAGGTGGAAAAGTTCACAGCCTCCATGTTAAAGGAAAATGCTGTCCAAGCTGCTGAATCCCTTACAGAAGCACCCTATGAGCACCTGCAAGAATGCATGGATCATGCTATCCCAAGCAAAACCAAGACTCACTCCTCCAAGAAAAGGAAACCAATCTGGTGGACCCCTGCCATAAACAAGCTATACAATAGAAGGTGGAAACTAGTACAGAAATGAGTTAAAATCCCAAGAAGGAAAGACATCCCTGATCAGTATCAGCAAGAAACTATGATCCCTCATAAAATCATCCAAGGCTAGCTTTGAAAGAAAAATTGCCAAGGACTCCAAAGATAACCACAAAGCGTTCTTTAGCTATGTCAATAACCTAAGTGGAAACTCTCAGATCTGCTCTGAGGTAGTGCAAAATGGCACAAAATACACTGAACTGACTGATATTGCCAACATTCTGGCAGACAGGTTTAGTGCAAACTTCACCCCCCTCTCACCCCCTAAAGGGCCCATAACCATACCAGAAGAATGTAGAGCACCAGCAATCACTAACACACAGGTTAAAACAGCCCTATCCAAAGCCAAAAGCACAGCTTCAGTGAGACCGGATGGTGTCCCAAGCTGTGTCTTACACTAACTCCAAAATGACTAACACCTCACCTAAACACACTGTTCAAACTCAGCCTCTCTACAGGCTACATACCCATAGAGTGGTGCACAGCAGTAGTTATCCCACTCCACAAAGGTGGAGCCACAATGGACCCCAGAAACTATCACCCTATAAGCCTGACTAGCCTGGTCTGCAAGGCTATGGAGCGCATCATCATGAAACTCATTAACAGAGACATTGGGAACCTCCAAACATTGGACCCTACCCAGTTTGGCTTTGTTAAGGGCAGATCATGCCTCCTAAACCTGGTGGACTTCTTTGAGACAGTTACCAAGGCTTTAGATGAGGGAAAAGAGGTCCACACAGCCTATCTAGACCTCGCAAAGGCTTTTGACAGCATTCCCCATTCTGGTATTATAGACAAGCTCACCAGCCTGAACATAAACCCCTACGTCATGAGATGGGTTGCCAATTGGCTCATGGACAGAACCCACACAGTGAGAGTTGCAGGCTCTAGGTCCAACTCTAAACTGGTTACAAGTGGCATCCCTCAGGGCTCAGTCCTGGGACCCATCTTGTTTGGTATATACTTCTCAGAGGTACAGGCAAGCACAGGAGGACTATGGCTGATGAAGTTCACAGATGACTGAAAAATGGGGGCTATAATTGACTCTCCAGCTGATACAGACATCCTCCAGAAGGGTCTCACTCAGACGGATACCTGGTGTCAAAATCATGGCCTCAAGCTAAATGCCAAAAAGTGCATAGTCATCCCCTTTGGAAAAACAAAGTACCCACGAACTACCATATAAGTGGCAGTCCCCTAAATACAGAAAATGTAATAAGGGATCTGGGGACCCAAGTAGATAGTAATCTCTCCTTTGATAATCATATTGCCAAGGTGGTTAGAAAATCCTTCTATGTGGTCCACCTAATCACAAAAGGGTTCACATCTAGAACAAAAGAGGTTATTGTGCCCCTCTACTCATCACTCATCAGACCCATCATAGAATACAATGCCCTATTTGGGATGTACCTTACAAAACACCTGCAACAGCTGGAAAGACCACAGAATTACCTCACCAAGAGGATTACTGGCCTCAAACAGATGCCCTATTCAGCCCGACTGAAGAAACTCCAGCTGTACCCGGTTGCATACCGCTTACTCAGATCTCTGCCTGACATACAAGGCCATGTCTAACCCAGAATTGATGGACATGCTCCACCTAAAAAAAACAAATGCCCGAGAGCCACACATCTTGGGATCTAAACCTCACCACAACAATAAATAGGACTTGCTGGAGGGATAGATTCCTGTCCCAGAGACTCCCCATGCTTTGGAACAGGATTCCAATCTACATTAGGCAGAGCCCCTCACTAACACTCTTCAAGAGAAACCTTGACGAGTGGATGGTAAACAGAAAATTTACCCCGGGGATCACTGCAGTGGCTCTGCTGGACAGAGGCACAGGGAACTAATGGTTCTGCTGGACAGAGGCATAGGGAACTAATCTAAGGGGGGGCGGTGAAAGCCAACACATTCTGGCTAGGCTTACAGATGCCCTCGGGCAGATAGCCTAGTACTTACCTATGAACCTATGAACTGAAATTTCCTAATCCCTAATAGTCGTATACCCCTTGACAGCCCCAACAGTATAGACTGAGCATTAAGCCCCCAATTAAACCACATCCTTCCTCATTAAAATTAGCAAATTTGCACCTAGTATTATGGATGGTCAGTTTTCCTCCATTTCTCCTGCCAGCCTGATTGACATGGGTATCCTGAGGCAGTGGAGCAATTGCCTCATGTGCAATGACAACTCACTACTCCTAAACCACTCAAAATCAATTTGTGAGAGATGCATACACACTAAGAATTTGGAATCCTTGCTGTCTCATTCACAGAACAGTGAAACTGAAATGCTTGTCAGCCATCATACGTGGAGGTACTCCCCAGAAATTTACCTAAATATCAGAGACCTCTGAAACACAAAAATGCTTCATCTAATACAGTACCTACAGCACTCAATACACATACAACTACAAGCACAAGTGTCTCCCAAACAAGCCCCTAACGCAAAACACATCTAAACCAAATTTTTTGGTCATAGGCGACTCTATAGTGAGACACACAGATGTCCCACTCACTAGGCTGGACAAGGACAAGGTTATGATCAGCTGTCTGTTGGGAGCCAGGATCCACCAGATCACACATGCACTCAAGTCTCTCCACAACAAGTACCGTTATGACTCCATCATAGTTCTTGCAGGTGTGAATGACTTGAGACGTACCTCACTGGACTATATGGAAAGATATGACTGAGCTCTCTGATTATGTGTCTCAGGCAGGTATGTCTCTAGCCTTGAGGAGCATACTACCTTCATCTAAGATGATACCACAATATAAACGAAAAATGATTGAGTTTAACATTTGGCTTAGTTTCTGGTGTCATTCTAAGCAAGTCAAGTACCTGTCAGCCTGGGACAACATGGTAGATAGACCACACTGCTTTGCCAGCGACAGTCTTCATCTGTCAACTCTGGGATTTCGGTTCCTAGCTAAGGCTCTTGCTTCCCCTATAGTGCCTTTTTAGGCAATGTCACAACAACAAAATTCCCAACGGAAAAAATATCTTCAAAAAGCAACTTCAAAGTTATGCTGCTAAATGCTAGGAGTCTAAACCTAAAACTACACTCACTGGAAGCAGCCCTCCCCTTAGAAGATTCTGATATCTGTGCAGTCACAGAGACTTGGTTTAAGGCCATGGAAAGCACCCTGGCCATACCGGGTTATAATGCCTTCCACACACTCAGATCACAAACTGAAAGTGCGAGAACTATAGGAGGTAGAGTATCAATATTCATCAAAGACAAATACACCTCTAGATTGGTTAAACAAAACAATTCCCGCAAACTAATCCAGGTCAAACTGAATGTAGGTAAGACCCCTCTCCAAGTTATTGCCAGTTGTAGGACCCCCTCCCACAGACTGTCCAGATTTTTGCCTCATATCTTTGGTCTGTTCCTCATAACATTTGTAGTTTTCTGGCAAATCACTGGGATGATCTGAGGTTGGAAGTCACTAAATAATGACATACAGTTGAGTTTCTGACTTCATATCCTTCAGAAATGTATATTAACATAAACCTTGTTACTCTAGCAACTTTCTAAGTTTATAAGAGCAAAATTTAGAATCTGTCTCTACTTTTGGGCCTTTATTCCCTCCATTTTGTCAGGCTTTGTCCAAATTTCTTGCACTAAGAGGTTGAGAGGTATGCCTCCATCAACCAGGATACCCACACTGCATACCTGGATCTACTTGAATCACACAAGATACAGCCAAACACCCTGGTTTTAGGTGACTTTAACTACTCATCCATATATTAGGAAAATCATATGTGTACTAACACACTTGCCCAAAGGTTTTTGGACTTCATCAACTCCAGGGTCATGGACCAGTTGGTTGACATCCCCACAACATACCCAAACATTCTGGATCTGGTGCTGACTAACATGGGTGATCGTTGCACCACCCCATGTGTGCAGCCCTCCCTAGTAAGATCTGATCATAAATCAGTCTCATTAGAAGTAACAATAACATCTGACCCTACCATTAGCAGCAACTAGTCTAAAAAACTTCTGCAAAGCCAATTACAACCTAATACATGACAGCATTAATAGATTCATAGCCCCTGCCCTCACTGATGGCATGGATGCCTATACTGGGATTTACACCAATGCCTTGTATAAGCATCTATACAAATGTATTGACTCAGCCATACCTGATAGGATCAAAACAAGATCCTCGGGAAAGAAAAAGCCTGCCTGGTGGACATCAGCCATTAACATGTTATACAATAAGAAAAATAAATTGCTATCAAAGAGCAGGAAGGAATCGCCTCTGAATTGGAAACATTCCCTCCCTGGCTTAAACAAGCAAATAATACACCTTGTAAGGCATTCTAAACCTAACTATGAATTCAAATTAGCCTCCTTCACCAAAGATAACCATAAGGCCTTCTTTAGCTACATCAGAAATGTTAAAGGAAAAACCCAGATATGCATAGAACTTGTTGTTAATGGCACCACATATACTGAACCCACAGAAACAGCTAACCTGCTAGCTGACAGGTTCAGTGAAAACTTCTCCCCCCTGTCCCCACCACATATCCCCCAAAGCATCCCTACCACCTGCTCTCCACCTACTATCTCCAAGGAGCAGGTCGTAAATCTCTCCAAAGCCAAAAACACAGCACTTATGGGACCCGATAATATCCCAGGCTGCATTCTAAATGGATTAAAACAGGAACTAACTGAACCACTGGGTACTTTTTAACCACAGTCTAAGTACTGGTTTTGTTCCTCCTGAATGGAAATCAGCAACTGTCATCCTTTTACATAAAGGAGGCACCTCCACAGACCCTGGGAAGTATAGACCCATAAGCCTGACCAGCCCAATCTGCAAGACTATAGAACAAATATAATCATGGACCTTATCAACAAAGATACAGGAGATCTCTAAACTCTTGACCCGGCCCAGTTTGGCTTTGTTAAAGGGAGATCCTGCCTTTTCAACTTGGTGGACTTCTTTGAGACAGTCACCAAAGCCCTGGACGAAGACAGATCTGTGCATACAGCCTACCTGGACCTGGCCTAGGCCTTTGTCATTACTCACCATTCAGGCATCATTGATAAACTCACCCAGCTGGAGCTCAACCCATATATTGTCAGGTGAGTTGCAAACTGGATCACCGATAGAATGCACACAGTCAAAATAGGTGACTCTACCTCCACCAGCAGACCTGTAACCAGTGGTAGTCCACAGCGATCTGCACTGGGGCCCCTGTGGTTTAGAATCTACTTCTCAGATGTACAGGCTAAAACAAAAGTCCTATGGCTGATAAAGTTTGCTGATGATTGCAAATTGGGTGCAGTCATTGAGTCCTCAGACAATGTCAACATCCTGCAAGAGGTACTTATACAACTGGTGCCAAAGTCATGGGCTAAAACTCAATGCACAAAAATGCATTATCATCCCTTTGGCAAGGGTGATGTCCCTGCAGATTACCACATTAATAACAACACCCTAAGCACGCAATCAGTGGTGAGAGATTTGGGCATGAAGGTTGACAGCAACCTTTTGTTTGACCATCATGTCTCCACAGTGGTAAGAAAGGCTTTCTACATCGCCCTGATAAGTAAGGGCATTCCATCCAGAACAAAAGAGGTTATAACCCTACTGTACTCCCCACTCATCAGGCCAATAATAGAGTACAAATTAATTAAATTATTATTCCACGGATAAAAATCCATAGGGGGATATTCCAGGGTGACTCTGTCACTGTTGCTATTCTGCCTTGCCCTTAATTCATTAAGCTGTCTACTTAACAGCTTAGGCCATGGCGTCTCCTATAAAACAACAAAGTGCAAAGACTTCTCATCTTCTCTTTGTCGTTGATTTTAAACTATATAGCTCATCAGATGAGGAACTGAAAGCACAACTCCAAGTTCTTAAAACTTTTTCAGATGATTTAAGAATGTCATTTGGTCTTGATAAATGTGCAAAAGCAACCTTTAAAGCAGGAAAACTGCAGCACCAAGAAAACATCAGTTTGGGACAAGAATGTGATATAAAAGAACTTGAGCAAGAGGGCGTGTATAAATATTTGGGAAATGATGAAGAATCAACAATAAAACATGAACAAATGCGAATAAAACTTAGTAAGGAGTACTTCAGAAGACTTTAATCCTGAAAACAAACTTAGTAAGGAGTACTTCAGAAGACTTGAATCCTGAAAACAGCGTTGACATTTAGGAACAAAATCCATGCTATTAACCAATTTGCTCTCCCAATCCTAACTTACAGTTTTGGAGTGATTGATTGCCCCCCAAAAGTGCTGGAAATATTAGATAGGAAAACAAGAAGGATACTTCATGCTCACCCAATGATTTATAAAAATCAGTGCATACCAAGATTATATATTCCCCATTCTGAAGGAGGGATGGGCCTCCTTGAAATTGATTACATGTATAGATCTGCAATTGTGGGACTCCACACATATCTGCTGACCTCACAAGATCCAAATGTAGTGAAAGTTTTGAAACATGAGGAGAATAAATCTAAGACGACTCCCCTGCTTAGGCAAGCAGAAGCATATCGGTGTCAAGCAGGAATGGAAATCAAACCACAAGTGGATAAAAATCAGGCAGCAACTGAATGTGCTAAAAAAATAAAAGAAAAGATATAAAGTGAAGAACCAGATGAGAAGGCAAGAAATGTGGAAAGTGCATAAATACAGTGGCAAGTATAGAAAACTTTTGGAAGAACCTCTTGTTGATCAGGAACGAATGCAGGAATGGTTAAGGAGAGGCGAATTCAAACCAAGAGATGAAAGGTTAATATTGATGGCACAAGATAGTGGGCTATGTACACATTGGTTTACAAAGTCCATTGAACATGTGGGAGAAATGGACAAATGTAGGTTTTGTAAAAGAGAATTGGAGACAGTGGCACTCCTTGTTGCTGGTTGCGACCTACTAATGACAGAAGGACTGTATACTGAAAGGCATAATAATGTGGGAAGACTGTTGCACTGGGGATTGTGCAAACATTATGGTATTGAAGTGGCTGAAAAACACTGGAAACGAGCCACAAAGCATCATGGAAAATGATGATGTTTGCATCACATGGGATCACCCATTGCCAACAGTTAAAAAGATAGATGCTAGAAAACCAGATATAGTGGTCCAAGAAAAGAAGACAAAAGTAGCATTGATCATTGAAATAGCCACACCCAGTGACTACAGTGTCCTGCATACAGAAAGACACAAAGTTATAAAATATCAGGATCTGCAATCAGAAACTAGAGCAATGTGGAAGAAAGATACTCAGACAGTTCCTGTAGTAGGTCTTATAAAAAAGAGTCTACAATCATATTTAGATATGCTACCAATCCATGTAACTCCGTATGAATTGCAGAAGGAGTCATTACTGGACACATTACAGGTGCTGCGAAGAGTACTTTTGGCTGACATCAAAGAGTGAAACAAGACTAATTTCATGAACTTTAATCTTACTTTGACATAGGAATGGGGTCCATTCCCATCATGGTATTAGAAACCCAAAATATTTGGAGAGTAAGGAATACAATATTGCCTTTCATATGTACCTTACCAGACACCTGTAGCGACTGGAAAGACCTCAGTGGTTTCTTACAAAGAAAATTCAGGGTCTTCAGCATATGTCATATGTTGACAGACTGAAGTCACTGTCACTATACTCTGTGTCTTACAGAGTACTCAGAGGTGAACTCTGCCGTGCATATAAAGCAGTCTCAGATCCTGCTCTAATGGAAATGCTGGACATTCATAAATCAAATGGTATAAGATGCACTAACTCTAGGGAACTCAGCCTAGTATGTGACATCAACAGGACTTCCTGGAGAGACAAATATGTCTCACAGAGGTTACCTCTCCTGTGGAACAAACTTCCAATTCAGGTGAAGCTGAGCCCCTTGCTGATCCTATTTAAGCATAATTTGGGTGATTGGATGGGAAGCCGCAAATTTACCCTGGGAGTTTCACTTGTGTCCCTCTTGGTCAGGGGCAGTAGTTGTTGACTTAGTTCTGTTTAATACCTTGATATTCTTGCGAACAGGGGCTGTATTTGGCTAGGCTTGTAAGAGACCTATAGCCATTAGCCTAGTAACCTCCTATGATATTATGATCTACATTGTTTTTTTTAGCCATTAGCCTAGTAACCTCCTATGATATTATGATCTACATTGTTTTTTTTTTAACAATAAACACCTTTATTGAATTATCACTCATAACACAGATAATCATATATACTGAATAGATGAAAGTGCTTATCTAATTTTATTTATGTAATAAAATTTGAGTGTTATTTATACAGTTCAGTTTATTTTCGGCTGTAGCGGGTTCATTTTAATCATTTATTTATATAAATGAGAACAAACCATATTGACATATTTTCAGCAGCAAGCATTACACATCACTTATAATCTTCCATGTAGCCATTGTCAATCGGACATTACATAGCTCATTCATTTCCTGCCTTCTCTTAAACCTCGTTTCTTCTCCAAAACATTATTCCTCATGTAGTGTTCCCACAATTACCATTTTTTCTATGTAATTTTCTCCTCCCTTTCCTAAAGATTGCACTTCCAATTCTTTTATCTCTGTTACTATATTCACTACTTCTAGTATGGTTGGTTTAGACTTTGATTTACATTTGCTAGTAATTGCATTTTTGGAGACTTGTTGGACCTATCCTTTCTGAATACCTTTGTTAAGGTCCCCAAGTTCAAAATGCTCTCCCTGCAGACAGTGCTTCTTTCTTTGCCAGACTGCTGCATCATGGTGACCCTGGATTAAAGAATGTTTATCACCATATCCCCGTCGCTCATCACTTCAGGAGATATCTGAGATTTGTTGTGTCTGATTTGCACTATCAGTTCTCTACACTACCCTTTGGGTTACCTACTGCACCTTGATTATTTACCAAATCCCTTGCTCTGGTAGTGATACATTTATAGACTCTTTGCAATCACAATTTTTTCTTACTTAGATGAATTGCTGATCCATGCAGAGTCTGTATCCATGTGTTTCGAATCACTAGAGAAGATCTTGACCTTACTCATTCACCTATTGTTCAAACTGAATCTTCAAATGTAGTGCCGGACACCCTCTCAAAAACTTGCTTTCCTGGGGTGCTTAAGTGACTCCAACAAAAGTATGTCCTTTCTTTCTGAAGGCAAGTTCCTGTCTTAACAGATGGTGTTTCATAAATCCTCCAGGAAGAACTTTGCCATGGCAAGAGAATTTCTAAAAATTGTGAGACATATGGCATCCATGATTCTCATGAAACTACTAGCCAATCTCCCACATGAGGAAAATTCAGTGGTATCTCTGGAACTTTTGGATCCATCACCCCCACATTCCCTGGAATCTCAGTTATCTGTGCTACCCTTCATCAGATGAGAGTTACAGTGGTGGAGAGCACAGTTCATCGATCCAAGACTTCTTTTTTTTCCTCCTGTTCCAGCACAATCTGCCCAGACAGATTCATCTGACTTCGCTTGGGGAGCTGTGTCAGTGGGAGTGCAAGTGCAGGCCACTTGAGGACCCAAGGGCACACAGAAACACATCAATATCAAGAAAATGTTGGAAATGGTCTGTGCCTTGAAAGTCCTTCACTTCCTAAGGACTTCTGGTCCACTTCAGGTGGTTACATACAACACCATATTTGCGCTATCTGAACAAGCAAGGGAGTACAAGGTCATTCCCTCTATGCCAGTTGGCAGTGATGGTCTGTGAATTGGATTTACAGTATTCTCTGATTCATCAGGTATCATACATCCCATCAGATCAAAACAGACAGACTAAACAGATCTTGGTCAGACCAGCACAGGAGACAGTGCAAAGCAATCATGGTCCAGGATCTAGTCCAGATCTGGGGAATGCCTCAAACAGATTTGTTTACCTCCTTTTAAAACAGACAACTGGAGAAATTCTGTTCCAAATATCCTTGCAGCCATGCTTGGAAGACAGATGCATTCTTGTTCCCTTGAACGGGAATGTTCATGTATACATTTCCATTGCCTCCACTGATTCACAAGATAAATCCAAAGGCTCAGAAAGAAATGCCAGCAATCATTGTCGTGACCCCCTACTGGCCCTAGCAATCTTGGTTCTCCCATTCTAATCTCATTAGCCAAGGGCAGTTATCCCAGAATTCCTCATACTCTGGATTTGCTCACACAATCTCGGGAGTGACTGTTGCACCCTGTTTGGAACTACTACAACTAACAGCCTGGATGAATTAATCTTGACTACTTTTAAGCACTTTTTTCATGAGGATGTGCAGCCGGTGTTAAAGGAGGCCAGAAATTATTCTACTAGAAAATTTTCTGTTTACAAATGGATCAGGTTTTCTAAGTGGTTCCTAAATGGGACAAGAGGGCTCCTTGAGGTTAACATCCCTCTGGTCTTGAAATATCTATGTGAGTTACTTCTAGATGGCTTATCATATGCGTCCATTAAGGTGCATTTAGCAGCCATCTCTGCTTGTCTGTCAATGGACTCCCCTCTTTCTTCTCATTTGGTAAAACAGTTCATGAAAGGAATATTGCATATGAGACCCCCTTTCAAGCAAATTCTTCCTTCGTGGGATCTCAGCAACATTCTGGACAAATTCACCTTACTACCCTTTAAACCTGCTTCTCAGGCTGATCTGAAGTTGTTATAACATGGAAAACATTTTTGCTTATTGCTCTAACATCTGCAAGATGAGTCTGTGAGCTGCAGGCTCTCATTGTGGGACAACCTTACCTGGTTTTCCACAAGGATAGGGTTGTGTTATGCAATAACCCCTCTTTCATGCCAAAATTGGTCTTACAATTCACCCTCAGTCAGTCTATGAACCTCCCTGTGTTATTCCCAGAACCTGAAAATAAGGGAGAGAGGATACTTCATACTGTGGATGTGCATCAGAAACTCAGGTACTACCTTGATAGAATGAAACCCTTTAGGAAGACTGAAAGACTTTTTTTTATTTCCTACACAGGGGCAAAGAAGGGACAACTTGTCTCTAAGCAAACCATTGCACATTGGTGTCTTCAAATATTGTTTTTTTGTTTCACCCACCATGGCAAGGCAAAGTAAAGGTGCACTCCACCAAGGCCTTTTTCTCTTCAGTGGTGTGTTGGAAAAGAGTGGACCATAGAAGTATTCTAGAGGCAGAAACTTTGTCCTCTGGCCATACCTTTATGGAGCACTAGAAGCTGGGTGCCTTTCCTAAATCTAGAGCAGACTTCATTAGGACCATTCTCCATGGGTCCTTGACCCTTATCCTTCCTCTTCATATATTGGGTAAGTTTTGGAAATCTACCCATATGCCAGTAAGGCAGTATGTTTGTTGAACATAGTACAGTTGTGTAAGTCCTACTTACCTGTAACAGTAGATGTTTGTAGAGCAAACTTACTGGCTCTATCCATCCACCATCCCCCCTTTTTTGGATGTACGTAGTTTGGGGTTGGAGTTGCCACTGAGTTACGCTCAGCAGCCTTTTTTGTTGTGTGTGTGTGTGTGTGTGTGTGTGTGTGTGTGTGTGTGTGTGTGTGTGTGTGTGTGTGTGTGTGTGTGTGTGTGTGTGTGTGTGTGTGTGTGTGTGTGTGTACTTTGGTTGGGAGAAGTAGGTGTTTGTAAAATTGCATTTCCATCTTCACTTCCCTCATACTTCTCAACATCTCAGTGCAAGAAATCTGGACAAGGCATAAAGTAATGGGACAATGGCCCCAAAATATGGGCAGACTTTAAATATTGTTCTTAGAAATTTTGACCATTGCTATAATAACAGGTTTTGAGTTAGGAAGTATTTTCTGTAGGACAGAAAGTCTGAAACCCAAATGTGTTATTATTTAGTGACTTTAGTCCCCAGTGCTTTGCCACAAAACCACAAATCTTAATAGGAACAGTCTAAAACTGTAAGGCAAAATGTGGACTTTCTGTGAAAATCTGGACATTCAAGCGGTATGACTTTCTTTGGAACCCTAGAAACATGAAAGGGTTCTGTGTGGTCTGAAATGCAATCCCTGTACTCTCAGGTGATTGGTCCATCACACCCACAGTCATGCAGAGAAAGGAGTTCTGAGCTTTGGTAGACTACCACGGATAGGGAGCAGGGCATTACTACTCATACGTAGTAAGGCAGTGTGTTCTATGAACACCTACCATTACAGGTAAGCAGGATTTAACATAACTGTACTTTTCTAATCAGATTTTCAAACACTTTGTTTGGACAATTATATTTACTAACTGTATTTATATTACTTCTTGTACTACTATTTTCTGATCAAGTGATCATGTTTCTCATTATTATTCAGGATAGGATTGATATTATTTCCCTTAACTTTATCCAGATTCTCATTCAAAAATGAAATGGGGCAGCAACATTCCTGTAATATATTTCTGTCAATTATTAGAGTTTTTTTCATTAAGTATGTTAGCAGGGATTCACTTTGTAATCTCAAAATACTGAAATATCGAATTTCAGTCTTTTGAGACCATAAAGTCAAATGTTCAGAATAGCAAAAGTGCATAACCACGAATCTGGATATGTCAAATTCACGGTTGTGGTTTAACGGTATGTGACGTGGAATGTATTGTGTAGATGGTGTCCAGTTAGGTGTGTGGATTTAGGTGGAATTTAAGGTAACTGACTATTTTGTAAGGGTTTTGGTTAGGTGTTTGAATGTATGTGAGTCTGTTTGGAAGTTGTACATGTGGGTTAGGGCAGGCAGGTAAAAGTAGGAGTGTTTAACTGTTGAATGTGGTGGTGTTTGTATATATGTGATGTATGGATGCGAGGGACTGTAGAATGTCTATTTGTGAGTTTGCTGTCTTTTTCTGTTTGGTGTGATCTCGGAGTTAGAATATATAAGTAGCAGGGGTGTGGGGGGTGCAGGGGGGTTTGTCCCCCTGCTTATTTGTAGGGTAATTTTGTTAATTTGTGGTTTTATGTTTGTGTGTGTGCTTTTTTTGTAGTGTGGGCAGTGTGGTGTATGTTAGTGTGGTATATGGTGTGTTTAACTTTGCAATTTCTACTTTCACGGTTATGGGGTTTCGGTATTTTGCAGATTCAACTTTATAGTCTCGATATACTGAAATTCGATGTTTCAGTATTTCAAGATTATAAAGTGAATCTGTTAGCAGACATATTCATAATAACTGTAGTCAAGAGTGGCTAAGAGATGTTATTTATTACATAGCCAGGATGACAGCTTTTATGTTTATACATATCCACTTATTTATTATACACCTAGGAAAACAGTTTAATGCTAATACTTTATTCACTTTCACCATCTTTCTATACAGTATCGCTCATAGTTTATTGCCTTCCTGGTAAGGGACAAAAACTAAATAATTCACTTCATACTTAGAATAGACATAATTCATTTTAAAAGGTGCATACCTGTCCTTTAATCCCTTAAACAATTGCTTAATAATAACTCATTCCCTTTAAATATTATGAATGCATTGTCAGTGTATCTTCCAACAAACAATACATTATTAATGTTCTTAACAATTAAGTATTCTTTATTAGCTAGGTTTGTGCAGACATATGATGGTGCTATCGATATATACCCATCACTGTTCAGCAGAGCTGTATAAAATATTTACCATTAAATATCAACATATTCTTAAGCTGAAGTAATAAAAGTAAATACATATTAATAAAATGTTGATCCCACTCTGAAAACTTCTCAAACGGCCACTCTATGCCTACCATCCCCTTTTGATGACCATGACTAACATACAACAAATTACTACCCACTCTAACAAAATATACTCCCTGTGATGCCCGTGCCCTGGCCCAGCAATCAAGGAGGCTCAATCCTCACCACTAACACTAGTGAGGGGCATTTCATATAGGAGGAAAGGATAAATACACACAGTAAAGTGCAATTTCCCTTAACAGCACACAGAGATCACAGTCAGTCCGGGGCTGGTCGCTCCTTTGCTCTCCAGGTCCCCAGTAAGACTCCCCACTGGCACAGCTATAGGGTTCAGATCTCAGCCTAGTGGGCAAGCTAAAACCTCCCGCACCCTCTCTGTCCAACCAGTGCTTTGTGTTCCTGCCCAAGTAGCTCACACACACACACACACACACACACACACACACACACACACACACACACACACACACACACACACACACATAAACACACACACACACACTTTGAGAAGAGTTTATACAACCACACAGACACTCCTGGGGAAGGCTGGCACAGGTTCTCCAGCTGTGCCCCTTTTTCCCAAACTATACAGTAGTGCCAGCTGCCACCACCCACTAATATTTATCAGCTACTCAAAGGCCCTTAAAAGGGTGTCCAATTATTACTGTGCAATATGATTATCCAATTGGTAGTATAGCCCAGGGCTAAAGCTATTGAAGGGGCATTGTACAATTTTACCAAAGGCATGCAGGTACTCTAAAGAGCTTAAATTATCTATACAAAAACAGCCACAGTTGGAAGGGTTTAAAAATATTTAATAACAAATAGTCAAAACACAAGACAATACTTTTTACTACACAGTGCTAGTCAAGAGTTCAGAGATCACAGAGAAATACTTAAAATAATTCAGTAGTACAGTTCTGACATCACAGAAAAACACTTAGTCTAATCTTTCTAGTTTCTAGCTATTTCTAAGAGAAAAACACAAGTCTAAGATAAACTTACATATAGAGCAAGACAGTGCTGGTGAGTTGGATGGTCAAGACAAAAATGCTTAATGCTTTCTGATTCTCTCTGTTTTTAAAATCACATTACTGGTTCACATTACATTATTCTTCACACTTCCCTGGGTTCCCAGGTTAACAGAAACTACATTTACAATCTTCACCTCCGGGCAGAAACCAGAGCAATAAAGGACATTTATGCATGCAAATTCTGGCCATTAACTCTGGCCATAAAACAATGGGCAAGTTGCCTCACTCTAGACTTAATGGTTCTGAGTTTTAACATCAAAGGGTCACAACATGCTTTACTTGGTCAGTAGAGAGCACTGTTGTTACATTTTTTTCAGTTCCACATGTAACACTATTTTTACCATTTAAGACAACAAGCCTGCGGTTTACATTAATATTTACAGATGGCAGAATTATATCCAAAATTCTTTCACCCATCTTCACCCAATCTTCACACTCCATCACTGACATTAGCAGTTTTTTTAATTTCAACAATAACTCCAGTGTAGCATTAATGGTCTTCTTCAGTTTTTGTACTAGAAGCTTTAAGATGTAATCCAAAAAAAGTCTGAGATGGGTTCATTCAATTTCATTCTGTGACTATGTGCTGAAATGAACATCAATTCATGTTTTTATGCACCTTGCCCAACTGTACTTACAAGTGCATCTTTTTATGTTGCCTGTAAGATAAGAATGCATTTTTCTGAAAATAAATTACTTTACAGGTAATAATTAACATAACATTCATATTTTTTCAGCAAGTCATTAACATAAACATAGTCTACCTTGACAAACATTTCTACTTTACACAATAATTCATTAATTTAAACCAGTCCATCATAACTAATTGACCAGACTTATCGGCCTGCTTAATAAGTATTGAATGTTCCTGTTGTAATTTAGTTAAAATATTTATTTTACTTTTTTAAATTTATGCTAACATTGACATTTTAAAATTAACTTCCCTTATTTGTGTTTCGCACACCTCTAAAAAAATTTTGAGGTAGGGTGCGGCAATATGTAACCCAGCCCCACTGGTATACTGGAAATCTTTTAGTAATACTCTTGCCCCCCCCCCCCAAAAAAAATATCTTAGCATTTAAACTGTGAACAAAGTTCAAGTCTAATCAAATGTCAGCAATATCAGTACTTGGGCTCATACTTCAGACATTTAGCAAGTACTTGAACTGGTCATTACTTTTCTGTCTTATAACACTTCTCTATCAATCTGAAAGAGAGTCCATCCCCAGTGAACAGCTTCTGTTCTTCCCATACTTCTTCCTAGACACCCACTGCCTTAAACAAATGTCCACCTTCCCTTCCTCTACAGTAATATTATCCATTTTCCACTGTTACTGGCTCCAATTGGCAACACCTCCAAAAATGCCACCAGCTCAGAATCCATGTTTCTGTATGGAAAGAGTACTATGGATGCATTTGCAGGCTTGCAAACAAGCCTCTTTCTTTAATATATTTCCTAGTAATAGAAAATAAAAAAACACCGTCCTGAGGAAACAGGTTAATTCTGGAGGGTGATCCTGCAGACAGACTTCATTGTGACATATTTCCAGATGTTCAGTACTGGTGAGTTTGTAGACACAGTGGAAGGAAATACATGTCTTTATCTTTATATACCTCTCAACTGTCCGGCTTTTCACAGAATGCCCAGATGTTTGCCTCATACTTTTAGTCGGTTCCACATAAAATTTGTAGTTTTCTGTCTAATCACTGAAGAATTAAGTCAGTAAATGATGATGTACATTATTTAGTTTCAGACTCCTTATCCCTTTGAAAATCCTGTTATTCTAGCAAATTTCTAAGTTTATAAGAAAATATTTAAAGCCTGACACTATGTTTGGGGCTTTGTCCAGATTTCCTGCACTAAGAGGTTGACAGGTAGGAGCAGAGGTTATGAGTATCTGGGGCATTTTGCTGTTTTAACTGGTCCATTAGTTTTCTTTTTGAAATTGTTTTAAACTAGAAATGGGGAAAGACCAAGTATGTCAGTTAAAACTGACCACAAATCAGTCATTTTCAAGCTGGCACTAACACCAGAACTCACAAAGGGTGAAATCAGACTAAACAACTTCATCAAGGCAAACTATACCTTCTTAGGTGACGGTATAAATGCATTCCAAGCCCCACCCCAAGATGGAATGGTAACTACACTGAAGCTTACACTAAAGCCCTGTACAATCACTTGCATAAGTGTATAAACTCATCCATACCAGAAAGAATCAAAGCCAGAGCCCAAAGTAAAAACAAGTTGCCATGGTGGACATCCAGCATCAACAAACTTTATAATAAACACAAAATGTTGCTGTTCAAGAAAACAAAGGCAAGGCCCCAACAATGGAAAAGAACCCTCCTCAGCCTCAACAGATAAATAAGACAACTTGTCAAATCCTCCAAGGACTCCTTTGAGAGAAACTTAGCAAGTACGTCCAATGATAACCATAAGGCCTTTTACACCTACATATATAACCTAAAGGGTAGGACCCAAGCATGTACAGAAGTAGTGGCCAACAGTATCATACACACTGACCCCAGAGAGGTGGCAAACCTGCTAGCAGATAGGTTTGATGAAAATTTCACTCCCTTATCCATTCCTAACTTACAACAAACCCTTCCCCCCACCTTACACATCTGAAGAGCAGGTCCTCAAAGCCTTGTCCAAGGCAAAAAACACACCCTCTGTGGGACCAGACGACATCCTAGGCTGTTGTGTAAACAGGCTAAAACATGAACTAGCATCACCACTAAGTACTCTTTTCAATCATAGCCTAACCACAGGCTTTGATCCTGCAGAATGGAGAACAGCAACAGTTATTCCCCTCCACAAAGGTGGCCTAGCAACAGACCCAGGGAATTACAGACCTATAAGCCTGACCAGCCTCATTTCAAAGGTCATGGAACGTATCATTATGGACCTCATAAATAAAAATATAGGCGACCTCCAAACCCTGGATTCTCCCCAATTTGGCTTTGTGAAGGGCAAATCCTGCCTGTTAAATTTGGTGAATTTCTTTAAAAAAATGTGACCAAGGCCATTGATGAGAGCAAATCTGTCCACACAGCATACCTTGACCTGGCAAAGGCTTTTGACACAATCCCATATTCAGGCATTACCAATAAACATAGCAAACTGAATGCAAACCCCTTCATTGTAAGATGGGTTGCCAACTGGCTCACAAACCAGACACACACTATTAAAGTGGGTGACTCCACATCAACCAGCAGACCTGTTACCAGTAGGGTGCGACAGAGAGTAGTACTGGGCCCCCTACTGTTTGGTATATACTTATTAGAAGTTCAGGTCAAATCTAAGGGGTTCTGGCTGACGATGTTTGCAAACGACTGCAAATTAGGTGCAATCATTAAATCCTCAAATGATGTCAGTATATTCCAAGAGGGTCTCACGCAGATCAGTGACTGATGTATGAGTTATGGTCTCAAACTGAATGCAAAGAGATGCATCGTCATTCACTTTGGCACAAACAATGTCCCCTCACACTATCAAATTAACAAGAATACCCTAAGTACCCATGAAGTGGTAAGGGACCTGAGATCACAAGTTGACTGTGACCTTAACTTCGACCACCATGTATCTACTGTAGTAAAAAAAGCTTTCTACATAGCACACTTGATTAATAAAGGCATCACCATGAGAGCAAAAGAAGTTATAACTCCCTATACTCGGCACTTATCCGGCTAATAATTGAGTATAATGCCTCATTTGGAATGTACCATACTAAGCATTTGCAGCAATTAGAGACACCTCAGAGGTTTCTAATAAAGAAGCTCAAGAGGCATGTGGCTTACACGGGACCAACTAAAGTCCCTATCACTATACTCCGTAAGATATAGACTTCTTAGGGGAGACTTATACCTGGCCTACAGGGCAATCCAAGAACCAAACGTAATGAACTTGCTGCATATCCGTAAATGAAACAGGACTAGGGCTACCCATTCCAGGGACCTAAATATGACCTGCAACTTAAATAGGACATGCTGTTGGGACACTTTAATCTCCCAGTGACTGCTGTATCTTTGGAACAGGCTACCAGTTCATGTGAAACAGAGCACCTCTATGACACTGTTCAAGAGGAACCTGGACGAGTGTATGGGGCACCGTAAATTCTTGCCGGGAATAGAGCCCACAACTCTCCTGGAAATGGGCAGTCATCACTAAATGCCATCTTGAGTATTGACTAGCATTTCTATGATATTAAATTGGGATGAAACGGCTAGGCTTAAAATGATCTCCGGGTCGATAGCCTCGTAGTCGCCTATGATCCTATTATCCTTTTGTTGTGAGAAAGGGTATTTGTCCAGAATTATAGGATGGGAGGAAAGAACTGTGGGTACCTTTTTAGAATTCTTAAAGGAAATGTTTCAAGGAAATTGGGTTATTTCCAATATAAATTAGATAGTTTTTGTAATGGTTATTTTTGAGCATTTGCCTCTAGGTGCATTGATTTCTTTCCGGGAAAAAACAGGTTTGTTGAGCAGCAAGGTTTGTTTACTGCAGACAATAGTTTATGGCTTTATGGCAATGCCTTTTTTTCTGTGTTGTTACAGTACAAAAGTCTTTATATGAGAGATTCTATGCTGTACTTTTTCTATTCAGGCCATGATTAGTATCAGTTTTAACTGTGTTTTTAGCTCAGTAGTCCTCCAAGGTTTGCTCCTGGCTTATTTAATCTAGTCAGAAGTGAATTTATCACATTTGGAACAAAACTCAGGATGCTAGATACTGGATGCGGTCTGAGTTACACTGTCAGTATTCAGTACTAGAGAGCAGTCTACAGTGGACAGACAGTGTTATAACTGTTGTGATTTTCATTATGATCTTGGTTCAAAGGTAAAGCGAACTGGGAGAACCCAGAAAAGGTCATTCACTAGTGGAGTTCCTCAGGGTTAGTGTCGGGGATGCTGTTTTCTGGCATCTAGTTTTGGGCATCAAAGCTAATGTCAAAGTTCACTGATTGGCCACGTTTGTGGATGACTGCAAGCATGGAGCAATCATAGAAACCTAAAGTACACTAATATTCTCAAAAAGAGCTTGTTGAAAACTAATAATTGCTGCTATAGCTATGGTCTAAAGCTGAATGCCAAAAATGTATAATAATATCCTTTGTAAAGTTGACCACCTTTGGGAATTATCACATAGATAATACACCCCTATGTTTATGTCTCTGTGGACAGTGACTTGGCCTTTGACCATCATGTGTCTACTGTTGAAAAGAGATCATTTAAACTGTGCAACTTATAAGCAAGGGTATTGCATCCAGGTCGAAGGATGTCATTGTCCTGCTTTACTCAGCCCCCATTAGGCCACTCATTGAGTACAGTGCTCCATTCGGTATGTACCTGACCAAGCATATGCAACTACTGGAACACCTACAGACATTCCTCACACAAACAATACAAGGCACTGTCCACAAGGATTATGCAGACCACCTCAAAGCCTTATCTTTATACTTAGTCTCCTACAGACTATTGTGAGGTGATCTGTGTCTAACAGTATTAGAACTACCTGCATGAAGGACTTAAACCTCATTTACAGTATAAATAGAACATGTTGGAGGAAAAGGTAAATGTCTCAGAGACAACTCCTACTCTGGAATAGGCTTTCTATCCATGTGAAGCAGAGATTGTCCCTCACCCTAGTCAAATGCAAACTGGGCCATTGGATGGGGAACTGGAAATTTACCCATGCACTGGCATCCTTGCCCTGTTTGACTGTAGGACCTTGAACATGCTTTGTCACCTATACCCAACTAGATGGCCTTGGGTAATTTTTCTTGTCATTTACAAATAGGAAAATGTGGCTAGGTTTAAAAAGGCCTCATGGGGCAATTAGCCTAGTAGTCACCTATGAAACTTTGAGAAGCTGTTTTGATGTTATGACAAGTGAAAAGATAAAAAAAAGCAGTGGTCAGTTGCGATGGGAGGACTAAGAAATGTGAATTTGTGGAAAAATTTGAAATCACAAGGCTAAGGAGTGAATGATTGTATGACACTGGGTTAGGTCTGGAAGGCTGTTTAGGTAAAAAAATTCCAAGTTCTGTAAGTGTTTCAAGGGTGTCATTTTCACAAGGTTCTAGAAGGCTGACATTGATTTTTTTTTTAGAATGATTAGGTCTTTGGAGCTTTGTGTGTGTGTGTGTGTGTGTGTGTGTGTGTGTGTGTGTGTGTGTGTGTGTGTGTGTGTGTGTGTGTGTGTGCGCTATAACATGCTATTGAAGAGATCTACTAAATGGTGTGAACTTGCTAGGGAATAGGTATACTAAGTCTGATGTACAAGTTGTGTTTTGCTAAGATACAGTGGCTATTATCCAGTTGGGGGCATGGTCATCTGTCAGGGTGAATTGGGCACATATTTTTAGGTGGTCTGTATAGGACAAGCTTTAATAGCCTCAGGTCGCTCACATGGCACTGCATAATGTACTGCAAGTCTGAAAAAGTGTTGCCCATTGCTGCTACTGTCTTTAATTCAGGAGTTTGTTTTTTCTACAGTGTATGTGCCATCATATTGGAGGCAAGACTCAACAGGATCACATTTGTTGATAATATTTCATGTGTTATTAAGAAATCATTTCTCAGAAGCTGATTTAATGAGCTTGTTAGGTTGTATGGAGCTTTGTGAACATCAGAAATGGTATGTGCCAGGACTGGGTAGACATCTGTACAAAACAAAATAAGGAATAGATGAATAGCTATGTTATATAACACAAACAGGGCAATGTTTGTCCAGCCAGGCAACTGTAGTTAATATGGGATGGACCTATTAGCTGAAGATGGCTATTTGTGTGTTATAAGTGCGGGGATAGTTGGGAATGGAGAGGAAGAAGTGCATTTTAAAGCATTAAGTAAAAAAGCTATTTTGTTTGTTTTAAAAGCACAGTAACGGCATATGTTGATTGTGAATGTTGGTGGGTGAATTTAGAGCCCACAGTGCATGGTAACATATTAAGCATCTTGTTATTGGATAGTTCTTTCACTTTTTCTTTAAATTCTGATGCCCCTTTTATCACCTGTTTTCTACTGTGTTAAGGCTTATGAAGAAATCCTGCTTCATGTAATGGGTTTGTTTTTGCACCCACACTTTAAGCTCTGATTTACATTTACTGGCAGTGGCAAATGTGAAGTTTAGAACTTCAATGAAATTTATCATAAATCTTTATTATTTACTGTGTAACCAGCTCTAGTCAGAGTGAGTATAGTTGCTTTTTCATGGCCTTAGAAGATAATCTGGCTTATAAAATAACCAGACTCTGTTGGCATCTGATCAGTCAAAGTCAAAGTAAACTTTATTGTCATTCCGACTATACAACTTGTGCAACACTGAACAAAGTTTTGCTACTCCTTCTCAAGGTGGAGGCATTTCCACATATAGACAATCTACAGTACAATGGGTACTATTGGCATGGCACACATATATTTTCTTAAACTCTAACTACTATACATATTGATTGCACATACAGGAGACTTTTTCCACGATAGTCATTATTGCACAGTTGCTTTATAACTTTGATTAGTGTGCAAAAATATGAATTTAAGAATCTCAGTGGAGTTATTGCACAGAAAATATAATGCATTATTGTTGGAATTTTCAGCAGCCTTTTTATTGAATTCAGAGTTCAACATGGTGTGGAGTTAGTGTCAGTTTATTAGTCTAATGGCCTGTGGGAACAAACTCTTATTGAATCTGGCTGTTTTGTATCTCATACTGCGGCAGTGTTTACTAGAAGATAAATAGGTGAGCAGTCCATGGGCAGGGTGGGTAGTGTCTCTGGTTATCTTGTTGTCCCTGCTGAGACACCATGACAGGTATATTTCTTGGATGGCTCGGAGTGTGGTCCCAGTGATTTTCTCTGCTTCTCTGACTACTTCCTGGAGGCCCTTTTGGTCAGAGGTGGAGCAGTTACTGTACCAAGTTGCAATACTGTTGGTTAGTATACTCTCTATCGTGCCTCAGTTGAAGGTAGTGAGGATTGGAGAGGGGAGGTTTACCTCCTCATCTTTCAAAAAAAATGAAGGCATTGCTGTGCTTTCCTCACAATGCTACATGTTAGGTCATCTGTGATATGTACCCTCAGGAATTTTGTGCTTTCCACTCTCTCCACAATTTCAGTGTGGATTCTTAGTGGAGAGTGTGTTTTATGCCTTCTTCTGAAATTGACAAGGATCTCTTTGGTATTGCCCATATTTAGGGTGAGGTTGTTGTCACACCAGATGATGAGTTGCCTAACTTCCTCCCTGTAGACTGATTCGTCATTGTTGCTAATGAGACCAAGACAGTCGTGTTGTCTACAAGCTTGGCGATGTAGTTCTAGTTAAGCTTGGTAGTGTAGTCCTGAGTTAACAAGGTGAATAACAGAGGACTCAGAACACAGCCCTGAGGAACCCCCATGTTCATCGTGATGCTCTCAGAGGTGTTATTGCCAACACATACTGTCTTTGGTCTGTCTGTCAGGAAGTCCAGTATTCAATTGCATAGGGGAGTTTTTATTCCCATTTGGTCAAGTTTCTTCATCAGATGTTGGGGGATCACTGTGTTGAAGGCAGAGCTAAAGTCTATGAACAACATTTGCACATAACAGTTCTTGTTTTCTAGGTGGGCCATGGATAAGTGAAGTGCCATTGATATAGCATCTTCTGTGGAGCGGTTTAGTTGATATGCAAACTGAAGTGGATCTAAAAATGCAGGGAGGCTGGATGTTATATGGTCCTTGCCCAGCCTCTCAAAGCACTTCGTTACTACTGAAGTGAGTGCTATGGGGCAGTAGTCATTTAGAGTTAATGGTGGGGACTTCTTTGGTATAGGTATTATGGTTGTAGTTTTAAAGCATTTGTGTAGAATAGCCTAACTTAATAAGATGTTTTAGATGCCTGTGAGAACTTGTGGCAGTTGGTCAGTGCATTCTATGAGTACCCATCACAGGATATTGTCAGGTCCAGCCGCCTTCCTTGGGTTAACCCTGCGTAGGATTCTTCTGACATCAGCAGGGTTGAGGTGTAGTACTTTGTCTGTTTGATTTGTAGGGACTTTCATTGCAGTTCTGTTATTTCTTTCCTCAAACCTATTGAAGAATGTGTTGAGCTTGTTGAAGAAGTTGATATTGTCATAGCACTGTGTTGACAAAGGCTTGTAGTCTGAGATGGATTGTGTGCCTTGCCACAGTCACCTTGAGTCTCTGAGGTCACTAAAGTGGCTCCGGATCTTCTGACCATATGCCGTTTTTTGCTGTTTTTACTCCCTTGCTCAGGTTTGCTTTGGCTGGCCCTAACTTGAAAGCAGTGTTGCATGCCCTCAGGAGCTGATACACTTCACTTATGAGCCAGGGTTTCTGGTTAGCTTGTGTGATGATGTTCTTGGTGACTATTACATCATCCACAGACTTTGGTATGTATCCTACTACTGACTCAGTGTACTCTTCCAGTTTGGTGTGCTGATCTACGGTGACAGCTTCTTTGAACATGTTCCAGTCTATGCATTCAAAGCAATCCTGAGGTGCAGGGATTGCTCCTCCTGGTCAGACTCTTATTTGCTTCTTGGATGGTTTCTCTCTGATTAGCAGTGGTCTGTAGGCTGGTGTCAGCATAATGGACAGATGATCTGAGTTACCAAAGTGTAGGATGGGCTTTGCCCTGAATGCCTGTTTCACATTAGTGTAGACCTGCTCTGGTATGTTGGCACCTCTGGTAACAAAGTCTACATGTTGGTAGTAATCGGCAGAACTGATTTTGGATTAGCCTGGTTAAAGTCACCCCCTATGATATAGACGGTCAGGTGTTTTGTTCTGCATTTCACTGATTGACTGGTAAAGTGTGGCCAGTGCTTCATTTGTGTTTACACTTAGGGGAATATAAACAGCTGAGATGATAATAGCTGAGAATTCCCTCAGCAGGTAAAAGGGTCTGCATTTTACTATCATGAACTCTATATTCACAGAGAAGTGGATGGAGACTTTCTGATAACTGGAGCACCAGCTGTTTATGCAGATGCAAACTCCACCTCTTCTGGATTTGCCACTAAGAGCCTGGTTTCTGTCTGCTCTAAATAATGACAGCCAATCCACATGAATAGTGCTGTCACTGATACTTGAATTTAGCCATTTTTCTATAAGGATAAACACACAAGAGTTTCTTACCTCTCTATGGCTGTTTAGGTCCAGTCTTAGGTAATCCATTTTGTTTTCCAGGGATCGAATGTTTGCTAGCATGATAAATGGGAGTGCTGGTCTGGAGGGGTTTGCTTTCAGCCTGGCATTAATACCAGCTCTAGTTCCTCTTTTCCATGGTCTTTCACATCTTTTTCATTATCTTCTTCTTTCGGGTGTAGATTACTTTGAATTTGTGCATGTACAGCACTCTGAATCAAGATTAGACAACTTTCCTAGCTCTCTGGGTGCTTTAGGCCTCACAGGCCCTAGAGAAAGTGGCCTAGTAAACCAATTGCATGATAAGCCTGTAAACCAAAGATCTAGCAAGGTATTTCTGCCATAAACTGACCTTGTGTCTGTTTTCCTTCCTGTTTCCATTGTTTTTGTTGTTTCCAACGATATATTAGACAGATATTTACACACATATTGCACATGCCACACTGCCTTCCTCAAACTGGAGCAGCCATCTTGAAAAAATTCTCTCTCTTTTGCATATAAGTAATAATTTTAAAAGTTCAGCCATTGCTGAGTATCAGTGATTATCACATATTCAGCCAGACAAATAAAACTTTTTTAAACACAGTATCCAATTTAAGTGTAGTGTCTCCTTGCATTCCCAGATATTGAATTTACTGATTTAATGGGATTTAATGTAAAATAGGGGTGCTATTGTCCTGTATTATCCATCAGGAGGATGTTGGGGTAATGTATACGGCAGCAATAAGACTGAAAAGAAAGCGAGTGAGATTTTCCATTTTGCAAGTGGAGTGATCAGTTTTCTGCAATTTATGTACTATCTATAGTGGAAGCATGCCTTTATATCAATGAATTTATCTTCAACTCCTGATCATCACAGTACAGCCACTGATACCTAATTCATAAAACATTCTGTATGGAATTGCAAGATCTGTGAAATATAAGGGTAAGGAAATTTACTCCTTACTCCCAATGTTCAGCAATCATGGAGACAGTACATTTAGAGATGGAAATATGGGTAGGGAAGTAGCTCTTTGAAGATTTTTTTTTCACTTCTTCATCTGCTAGATTACTTCAAGAGTTTGTATGACTGAGTCAGGAGTTGATATACTATGTGTCACCTGAAAGGTGCATATCCATCAACAGTGTATCAAGTTAACAAATGCCACACTTTTTGTACTAAGTCTTGTTATGGATGCTTTTAGTGAAATGGAAGGGAATTATGCTCAATTAATGAATTTCACATTTATACAAACAAACCTTAAAAAGCTTGTTATCAGCTTTCATCCTTACTAAATTACAAAGCTAACAGTACTTTAATAATGCAGCTAAATTGATGTCTTTTCCAAGACATTTATATAGAAATAGTATTTAATTTTTATTTAGTGGTTTCTGCCATAGCCATCTATAACAGGTGTGCCCCAGAGCCTCTCCTTGATCTACCATTCTGATATCAGAGGCACCTGTCTGATCATTCCTTACAGACCAGGGTACTGGTTATGGGGAATCCTTTATATGTATGTGGCCAGGGAGTAGTTAGAGAGGAGATCAAGGTAGCCTTCTATTGTGTTATTCTGACAGCTATGGAGGACCTTTTTATGCTATGCCCTACCCATTTGTCCTTTCAGTAGGCAGTATGCATTATGCATTCCATTAGTCAAATGTAATCTGGACAAATGGATGGGTAACCACAGATTCACCCCTGGTTTAGCACTCTTGTACCTCACTGATAAATACGGACAATTTTTAAATGTTCTACTTAATTATAGCTTAATTGTGCTTAAACTATAAGGGCTATATCACTGTATCAAGCCTGGCTAACTCTCTCTAGAATGTGTAAAAATCTGTTAACCATTTTACTGTGTAATTTAGTTTAATCCTGATTTACATTCGGGATTAACTCTAACCTGTGGAACTTGTTTAACTTGCTTACTTATGTAATCTCTGTAAATAGCACTATAGACATATAAAGACATTTTGAGGTTAGGCAACCTGAGGGATCATTATAGGGCCACCACTGTTCTCAATCAACATTAACAATTTATTTTGTAAGCTTCTCAAACTTCGTTGTCTAATGTACACTGATAACAATGTAATTATAATGACTGGTAAATCCTCACAGGGCATCTCCGAATGGAGAGATGATAAGTCAGCAAGCAAAGAAGAGTAGTATTGCTGAAATTGAATTCATCCTCAAGTGTTGGTGAGTACCTTCACAAGGTGGACCCTGTTTTTCACAAAGTCTCACCAAGATAACACTGATATATAGACTGTATTTATATAGCATATATCATGGACAAAACTAAGTCAAAAATTTAAAAAAGTTAGCCTGGGTGCACAAAACCCAGGATAAAAAAGTACCCAAAAGTGGTAGGAGCACTGGTGCCAGGACTGGAAAAACTGACAGTGTAGAATCCTCAAAATATGGAAACATTCCTACAACAGAGCTAGGCCAGGCCCAGGGGGAGGATGGCCCCCCCTGTTGTAGAAGGAATTAGCAGTCCACAAAAATCCCAAAAACTGATAGGCCAAAGAAGAGCCATAAAGATAAAGAGTGGACTATTGAGGATAAGCAAGAAATTATGTATTGTTACTATTATGCAAAAAGTCCAGAATTTCCCGACACAAGATATACAAAAAGATTAAGAGAGAAATTAGAGGAAAGAAAAATGCTTCCACAAGAAAAACTGTCAAAAGCCTCAATAAAAAGTTGTGTTCATTAATACAACAGATGTATGGAAAACAGTGTATAGACCAAGAACCTTTTCTCTGTTTGGAAAAAGAAGCATCTGAGGAAGTGCAAAAATATAAACAGCAAAACCTAGAGATTTTTGAAAAGTAAAAAAAAGAAATATGGACATGGTAAAGAAAGAGAGATTTGATATGGTTCACAATTTATGCAAAGGCAAAAGCCAAATTATTCAGAAGAAAGCAGCCCCAAATATATTTGAAGAGAAATACAAGCAAAGGCATCCAGATATGGAAAATTTCACAATAAAAAAATAATATCACAAAGAGGGAATGTAGAAAAGAAGACTAGTAAAGTAGAAGTTAACAAAAATAGAAGTTGAAGTTATGGAGTGCTTGTAAAGTGAAGGATTTGGTGTAGAAGTTCTAACACAAGTTATATCATACCATGATGGAACGAGTCCCCAAAGTAAGGAGAAACAGGAAGATCAAGAGATATTTGAAGAAATATGGACATGGGAAAGAAAAAGGGATTTAATATGGTGTAATATTTATGCAAAGGAGAAAACAAAACTAACTGATACAAAAAGAGCAGCACCAAAGTTATTTGAAGAGAAATATAGGCAAATAAATTTGCATAATAAAAATGTTACAATACAAAAAATAAGAAGACAATGAAAACAAATAGAAAATGAGATCAGTAATGGAGAAGTTAAAGAAATAGAAACTGAGGTTATGGAGTACCTGCGAAATGAAGAATTCAGTGTAGAAATTGTAATTCAGAAAGCACCACAACAGGCTAGAGCAATGGATATCCAAATTAAGGAGAAACCAGTGGAATGGGAAGCAATTGGTCAGGTGCCATATAAAGACATTTTGGAGTCTTCCAAAGGAAACCAGTATAAATGCTCACTTGAAACTGTACAGCAAGGGAAGGAACAGGAAACTGGAAACTCTGACACAGTTAATGTTGAGGAGTGATAGGCCAGTGAGTTCCCATATGACAGAGCAACAGATGACACAGGATGAAACTGAAGAAAATGTGCCACAGGAAGATAAAATGTGCCCTCAGTTTAAAAGAAAATGAGCTAAGAGAAGAGTTGCTTGATTTAATAGAGATATACATATTAAGATCAATGAAAGAAAGACTGGAAAGGTCAATAAAACCCAAAATGTCAGAAGTCTGATAAAACAAATGAACACAGTAATTAGGACTGTCCATAGAGATCCAAGAGATATAACAGAAGTAAACAGGATATACTACTGTGTGCGGCCAAATTAATAACTGATAAAGTTTTTCCATGAGAACACAGGATAGTGAGGGAAAGGAAGGGGAACAATCGAATACCATGATGGAAGTATCGAATAGAGAAAACTGTAAAGCAATTAAGACAAGAAGTGTCACTGTTAGAAGAATACAGAAGAGGGAACCGATCAGCAAAAATACTAAGAAAGATAGATGTAATAAAAGCAATGTGCAGTATTAGAACAGATCAGGATCTATTATGCACTATCACAAATAACAAGCTAAAAACCTCAGCACAGGTGGAAAAACTTAGAAGCTACGCAGATACATATAAAGGAAAAGTACAAAATAAGCAATTTATTGATAACCCAAAAAGGTTTTACAGAGAACTGGGAAACAAGGTAAAATGAATTGAAAGACCACCAAAAAAAAGAAGAACTAGATACATTTTGGAGAAGTATTTATGAAGATCCTGTGGAACATAACAAAGATGCTAAATGGATAGAGGAAGTAAAAGAAAGAATAAGACGTTTAAAGGTACATGATATGAAATGGGATAAAGTAACATCCAGAGAGATTGAAACAAAGTTAAGAAAAGCCTCCAATTGGAAAACTCCAGGGCCAAATGCATTACCTAACTGCCGGTTAAAAGTATTAACATTTTTGCATGAAGATTTAGCTATGAGTAAAAACTATTTATATGCACACCCTGAACAGACACCAGCCTGGCTAACAACAGGAAAACCATGCTCCTACTTAAGAGTGAACTTACAAGCTACCCTAAAAACTATAGACCAATAACTTGCCTTCTGACTACGTATAAACTATACACTGGAATTGATACTGATAAGAGTTTATAGTCATTTAGAAGAAAACTCAATTATGGCGATAGAACAAAAGGGCAATAAAAGAAAGTCATATAGGACAAAGATCATTTGTTGTTAAATAAAGTAATAGTGGAGAACTGAAAAAAGGGGAAGAATATAAGTATGGCATGGAATGACTACAAAAAAGCATTTGATAGTATCCCACATTCATGGATGAAAGAGTGCTTAAATATGTATAAGATACACCCTACACTGATAAACTAGATTATGGTGACCATGAAACAGTGGCAGACCACTTTGCAATTAAGCCGGGATAAAAATTCTAAGGGGATATTCCAGGGTTACTGTTTGTCACTGCTGTTATTCTGTATTGCCCTTAACCCATTAAGCTGTCTACTTAACAGCTTAGGCCATGGCCATAATTTGGCTCCTAGAAAACAACAAAGTGTAATGACTTCTCATCTTCTATTTATTGATGATTTAAAACTATATAGCTCATTAGATGAGGAACTGAAAGCACAACTTTAAGTTGTCAAAACTTTTTCAGATGATATAAGAATGTCATTCGGTCTTGATAATGGTGCAAAAGCAACCTTTAAAACAGGAAAGCTATAGCACGAAGGAAACATCAATCTGGGACAAGAATGTGATATAAAAGAACTTGAGCAAGAGGGAGTGTATAAAGGGTCTATATTATCATATTGCACACTCAGAAGAGCGAACGACAGATAATTAACCCCATGTAAGCAAAAGCTTACAACGTCGAAACTTCAGAACAACGATTATTTCCAATGGAAAACAATCGCTGTTCTGAAACAAAACAAAAAACCCCAGCAAAACATCACTTAATGTGGGGGGCAAAGCCCCCCACACCCCCCCCACACTTAAATATACCAACTCCGAGATCGTACTACAGTGCTGAAAAGGCAAAGTAGCAAAAGCGGCCAAACAAATTCTTTCCCAGGGAAAGAATTCTCTGAAACGCCGTTTCCCTATTTTGCCTTTTCATGCTTTACTGTTCGATAAAGACACATTCGACAACCTGCGTCTGTGATGGTGTAATAGGGAACCATGTATAAATACTTGGGAACTGATTAAGGATCAACAATAAAACATGAACAAATGTGAATAAAACTTAGTAAGGAATATTTTGGAAGAATTAAATTAATCCTGAAAACAGTGTTGATATCTCGGAATAAAATTCAGACTATAAACCAATTTGTTCTTCCTGTCCTAACTTATAGTTTTGGGGTGATTGACTGGATCCAGAACGTGTTGGATAAATTACACAGGAAAACAAGAAGGATGCTTCATGTTCACCAAATGATTTATAAAAATCACGGTATACCAAGATTATATATTCCCAGTTCTGAAGGAGGGACAGGCCTCCTTGAAATTGATTACATGTATAGATCTGCAATCGTGGTACTGCACACATATATGCTGATCTCACAAGACCTAAAAGTAGTAAAAGTTTTGAAATGAGGAGAATAAACCTAAGATGATTTCTCTGCTTAGTCTAGCAGAAGCATATCAGTATCAAGCAGGAATGGAAATCAAACCAGAAGTAGATAAAAATAAGGCAGCAACTGAATTTGCCAAAAAAAAAATTAAGAATATATGGTAAAGGACCAGATGAGAAGGCAAGCAATGTGGAAAATGCATAAATACAGTTGCAAGTATAGAAAACTTCTGGAAGAACCTCATATTGATCAGGAATGAATGCATGAATGGTTAACGAGAGGTGAATTCAAACCAAGAGCTGAAAGCTTAATATTGGTGACCCAAGATAGTAGGCTATGTACACATTGGTTTAAAAAGTCCATTGAACATGTAGGAGAAACAGGCAAATGTAGGTTTTGTAAAACAGAATTAGAAACAGTTGCACATGTTGTTGCTGGTTGTGACATACTAATGGCAGAAAGACTGTATACTGAAAAGCATAATAATGTGGCAAGATTTCTGCTTTGGTCTCAGTGGTCGTGCCTGTCCATTTCTGCTTTGGAGTTGTTTTTGGACTTCAATGTGGCAAGATTGTTGCACTGGGGATTGTGCAAACACTGGAGACATGAGTCACAAAGCATTATAGAAAATGATGAAGTCTACATCACATGGGATCACCCATTATTAACAGTTCAAAAGATAGATAAGAGAAAGCCAGTTATAGTGGTCCATGCAAATAGAGAGACATAAAGTCATAAAATATCAGGATTTGCAGGAAGAAATGAGAGCAATGTGGAAAAAAAGATGCACAGACAGTTCCAATAGTAGTAGGAGCAATGGGACTTATAAAAAAGAATCTACAATTGTATTTAGATATGTTACCAGTTTATGTAACTTCATACGAATTGCAGAAGAAGTCATTACTGGGCACATTGCGGGTGCTGCAAAGAGCACTTTTGGCTGACATCAAAGATTGAAACAATACTAATTTCATGAACTTTAATCGTACTTTGACTTGGGAATGGGGTCCATTCCCATCATGGTATTAGAAACCCAGAAGACTTGGAGAAATTAAAAAAAATGATTTAATGCTACTCTGTAATTGGCTGCAAAACAAGAACATGTCACTAGGCACTCAAAAATCATGTTATGTTATGTGAAACAAATCAAAAGTTGATTTAAATCTCAACTGCAAATTCTAAAAGGCATGCTTCCAGTTGTCTCTCATCAGAGATTTGTGGGAATCACCACTGATGAAAGCCTTTCTTTTACAACCCATACAAAAAAAAACCTTAATGTAACTAATCAGCTAATATTTGCTTATAGAAATGTACAGCTGCTAACTACAGAATCAAGGCAAGCCATAGCTATTAATGTACCATTGCCACAACTGGGATGTGCTCTTTCAATCGTTTCCTTGCTGTCATTACATAATACAATACTCCTGCAAAAAACAGAGAACAAATTCCAGAACTGTATCTGTTTAAGTCCAAGTACTGAGCATCACTGCATTACATTAATAATTCTGGTGGCTGCCCATCAAAAGTACATCAGCATTACTGATAAATAAACTTATATTTAAATTAATCATTGACAGTCACTGCCCCCACTTAAAAGTAAATTGCAAACTATAACCAGTCTATACTCTCTGAGAAACCCAGCTGCCACAACATTCTGTAGGCTATCATCTATCCTGGCCATTAGAGAAAAAGCATTTTACAAAACTGCCTCTGCTGTCTGGAGTTCCCTTCTTGACCTTATAAGAAGTACCAACACTATTATATCATTCAAATGACTGCTAAAAAAAAATCTTATAGAAGCAAATAAGTGTGACTGCTTCACTAAACCAGGATGAATATGCTCTGTAAGTTTTGGGCACTAGCTCCCAGAGGTTCATAGGTTAATAGGTAGGTACTAGGCTATTTGCCCTGGGGCCTATACAAACCCAGCCAAAAAGGTACCCTGGCTTTTGCCACCCAAGAAAATTGCCACCACAAACCCCGGGAACTACCGCCCCATTAGCCTAACGAGACTGGTCTGCAAGGCCATGGAACCTATCACTATGGATCTTATATACAAAGACATTGGTAATCTCCAAACTCTGGACCCCACCCAGTTCGGGTTTGTAAAAGGCAGATTATGTCTCCTAAACCTGATAGACTTCTTTGAAGCAGTCACCAAAGCCGCAGACAAGGGTAAGGTGGTTCACACAGCCTATCTAGATCTCACCAAGGCTTTTGACACCATCGCCCACTCTGAAATTATAGATAAACGCACTAAACTAGGTATAAATCCCTATGTCAGAAAATGGGTTGCCAACTGGCTCACTGACAGAACCCACACTGTGAAAGTAGCAGACTCCAAATCAGACTTCAGACCAGTGACAAGTGGAGTACCACAGGGTTCAGTCCTGGGTCCTCTCCTGTTTGGTATCTACTTTTCTGAAGTACAGGCTAACACAGAAGGTCTTTTGCTAACGAAATTCACAGATGACATAATTGAGCCATAATTGAAACTCCTAACGATGTGGACATCCTAAAAAAGGTCCTCACGGAGACAGATGCCTGGTGTCAAAGTCATGGACTCAAGCTCAAATTCAAAAAGTGCATTGTCATCTCCTTTGGTAAAAACCCTGTACCCATAGGTTCATAGGTTCATAGGTTTATACTAGACTATCTGCCCTAAGGCATTTATAAGCCTAGCCCAAATTTTTGTGGCTTACGCCACCCCTTATATGAAAAAATACTGTGCCCATTAGTTTGTTGTGCCTCTGTCCAGCAGTGACACAGAGATGATTCCCGGGGTAAACCTACGATCTCCCATCCACAGGTCTAGATTTCTCTTGAACAGAGTCAGCGAGGTGCTCTGCCTCACATGGACCGGGATTTTATTACACAGCATAGGGAGTCTCTGAGTGATAAATCTATCCCTCCAGCACGTCCTATTTATATCCGTGCTAAGGTTTAAGTCGCTTGCTCTAGTGGTTTTGGTGGATTTGGATTTTTTGAGGTGGAGCATGTCCATTAATTCCGGGTTGGACATGGCCTTGTATGTCAGGCACATGTCACCTCTGAGCAGACGGTATGCGACTGAATAGAGCTGGAGTTTCTTCAATCTGGCAGCATATGACAGATTTTGGAGTCCCTTTATCCTTTTGGTGAGGAACTTTTGGGGTCTCTCCAATTGCTGCAGATGTCGGGTGAGATACATCCCGAATGGGGCATTGTACTCGATCATTGGTCTGATAAGTGAAGAGTACAGGGGAACAATAACCTCACTAGATCTGGATGTGAATCCCTTCATGATCAGGTGGGCAATGTAGAAGGTCTTTCTAACCACTTTAGCAATGTGAGTGTCAAAAGAAAGGCCACTGTCAACCTGGGTCCCCAGGTCCCTGATAACCTCTTCTGTGCTTAGTGGATTGCCACCTATATGGTAGCTTGGGGTTACCTTGTTTTTTCTGAAGGGTATGACTATACACTTTTTGGCGTTTAACTTCAGGCCATGGCTCTGGCACCAGCTATCTGTTTCCGTGAGTCCCTTCTGAAGGATATCTGTGTCTGATGCACTTTCCACTATGGCGTCCAGTTTGCAGTCGTCTGCAAACTTTGTCAGCCAAAGTCCTCCTATGTTGGCCTGTACTTCTGAGAAGTAGATGCCAAACAATAGGGGGCCAAGGACCGAGCCCTGTGGGACACCACTTGCGACCGGCTTGGAGTCTGACACAGCGCCAGCAACTCTAACGCTGTGGGTTCTGTCCTTAAGCCAGTTTGCAACCCATCTTGTGACATATGGGTTTACATTTAAGCTGGTAAGTTTTTCTACAATACCCGAGTGGGGTATTGTGTCGAAAGCCTTTGCAAGGTCAAGGTAGGCTGTATGGACTGCCTTTCCCTCATCAATGGCCTTGGTGACTGTTTCGAAGAAGTCGACCAAGTTCAAAAGGCATGATCTTCCCTTGACAAAGCCAAATTGGGTCAGGTCCAATGTCTGCAAGTCCCCTATATCTTTGTTTATGAGCTCCATTATGATCCTCTCCATAGCTTTGCAGACTAGACTTGTTAAGCTTATGGGGCGGTAATTACCAGGGTCCGATTGCACGCCGCCTTTGTGGAGTGGGACAACAGTTGCCGTATGCCACTCCTTGGGCACGTATCCTGTGGTAAGGCTGAGATTAAACAGCTGCCTTATGTGCGGGTTTAATTCCTCATTTAGCTCATGTAGCACACAGCCGGGGACACCATCCGGTCCCATTGATGCTGTGTTTTTAGCTTTAGAGAGCAGCTTTCACCTGCGCATTTGAGATGTCCGGGAGGCTACACTCGGCTGGGATAGTTCTCTCTCCTTTGGGGGGGAGAGGGGGGTGAAGTTTGCACTGAACCTGTCTGCCAGTATGTTGGCAATGTCTGTGGGTTCAGTGATTTTTGTATCATTTTGGACTAATTCTGAGCATATCTGGGAGTTTCCACCCAGGTTCCTAACATAGCTGAAAAAGGCCTTATGATTGTCCTTTGAATCCATGTCAATTTTTCTCTCAAAATTGGCCTTAGTTGATTTTATGAGTGCTCGTATTTTTTTACTAATAATGATCAGGGGTGACTTCCTTTATGGATTTTGTTCTATCATGTAATAGCTTTCTCCTCTTATTGTAAAGTTTGTTAATGGCTGGGGTCCACCAGACTGGACGTTTGCCCTTTGTGGAAAGAGTCTTGGTTTTATTTGGGATTGCCTGATCCATGCAGTCCTGGAGGTGTTCATAGAAGGCATTTGTAAGGGCTTCCGCAGCTTGGGTTGTGGTTTCCACTGGCTCAGGGGCCTTGAAGGATACCACACCAGTCTTGAGTAGTGTGAAGTTTGCTTTAGAGAAGTTCTTCACTATGGTCTTTTGTTTGGGGTGGGGCGGGATGTGGATTTCCAGTGAGATTAGTTTATGATCAGATCTCACCAATGAGGGATATACTTCGGTGTGGAGCATTTTGTCCCCATGTTTGTGACAATGAGATCTAGTATATTTTCTCCTCTCGTGGGAACAGTGACTAGCTGTTCCATGGCATTTGAATTTATGAACTCCAGGAACCGTTGGGCTAGAAAGTTAGGGCTTGAGTAATGTTCCCAGTCTATATTCGGTAGTTGAAGTCACCCAATATGATGGTGTTTGGAGATACATTTATACCCTCCAGTGTCTTCAGGAAGGCTGTGTGGGGTTCCTGAGTTTGAGAGGGTGGCCTGTAGCATGCTACAATTTGTAGAGCAGTTTTGCCTATGGTTAGTTGCACCTGGATGGTTTCAAGCTTTGTGCGTTGCCACCAACCTGGAGGTGTGGGTATCCTTTATGAATATGGATACACCCCTCCTTTTGTGGTGTGGTCCGGGTTTTGGGGCGGACGCATGATATGAGGTAAAACCTAATAGTGCCGGGTGCTCTCAGGAGCCTTGAACCAGGTTTCAGTTACAGCACAGACATCGATGTTCTCCATACTGAGAAGGGCCTCGAGTGCATGCATTTTGAGATTTAGACTTCTGGCATTGAGCAGCATTACCCTCAGTTTCTTCCCATTTTTGTTTTCTAGGGTGGTAGGTTTAGAATTTGAGCCTTGCCTAAAAAGGCACTATGGGGTGGCAAGAGCCTTAGCCAATATCCGAATCCCAGGGGTGACAGGTGCAAGCCCCCCTTGCGAAGCAGCGTGGCTTGTCAAGCATGTCATCCCAGGCAGACAGACACTGGATCCCCTTTGAATGACACCAGACATTAAGCCAATTGTTAAAGCTGATCATCTTGTCTCTATATTGTGGCATCATTCTTGGTGAAGGAAGGATACTGCTCAGGGTTAGGGTCATACTTGCCTGGGCTACATAATCAGAGAGCTCCTCTATGTCTCTTCATGTAGTCCAGGGAGGTACGTCTCATGTCGTTCACACCAGCATGGACAATGACTGTGTCATATTTGTACTTGCCGTGGAGTGACCCGAGTGCTTGTGTTATGTGGCGGATTCTAGCGCCCGATAGGCAGCTTACTGTGACCCTCTCCTTGTTCAGCCTGGTGAGTGGGACGTCAGTGTGTCTGACTATGGAGTCACCTATGACAAGTATGTTTGGTGTTGTATTTGGCCATAAGGGCTGTGACTGCTTTGCACACTGCTTTTGTGGTTTATGTGTTGCTTGTGGGGTGTCTTGAGGTAGCAGTTGTTTGGGTGTCTGCTTTGGAGGCCTCTGCTGTTTAGGTAAATTTTACTCAGAGCCTCCGAGTATGTCTTTGTGTGTTTATGTGTTTGATTCAGTGGAGTGGTAGCATTATGTGAGGCTGGTTTTGTGGTGTGTGTAGTTGCCTTCTCCTCCTGTCTGGTCTTGCCAGTCCTGAGTTGAGAGAGCTCAGCCTCCAGTTTGGCTAAATAGCTGCATCTCTCGCAAGTATTTGTGTTATGTGGGAGGAGGAGAGGGTTGTCTGTGTACATGAGGCAGTTATAACATTGCCTCAAGATTCCCAGATTCACCAGCTGGACCAGAGAGAAGATTGACAACTGACCTTTGGACATGCTAGAATAATATTGGGAATTCCTTAATTGAAAACAAGGGCCAGTGGGGAGTGAGGGTGTAGTGCTTTTAATTTTTAGTGCTGACTTATATAATTGCTTTAGTGAGCAAGTGCCAGGTAACTTGAGTGCAATGTGTTACAAGTAACTAAATGCAAAACGACAAACAGTAACTTTCTTTCAAGTGAAACAAGGAAATAAGTACAGTAAGCAATGCAGATATCACTAGTGATCCACAGAAGCTGAGAAGTTGCGTATTAGGTGGAATTAGCTTCCAGGGAAATAACAAGCAAACAAACAACAAGCATATAAACAAAGCTAGATTCAGCAGGCCTGGATCTAGTCTATGCTAGAGCAAACAAGGTGAACCAATTTCAGTAAGATACAGTTCAAGTATTCAGGCACTATAAACCTTTAACCAGAAATTCCCAGCTCAGAAGGGCAGAGTCCAGCCTCTTCTCCCACAAGAGTGCAGACCACGAACCTTCTTAATGTAAAATAACTGGCCTGAAGCCCAAGTGCCTAAACCAGAACTAATATACTTGGACACTGGGCTCTCAATCAGCAGTTCTCAACTTAAAAGGATGAAAGCTACCTGTCCTGCCACCACAGTGCTTGCCACAAACCTTCCTAATGTAAAACAACTGGTCTGAAGCCCAAGTGCTTAATCCAAAAGACTTGAATGATAGCTACACTTTAATCAAGTTACAACCAAGCAGTAATAAATACCATTGAATACTTTAGAGAATGTCTGGATTAGTGCTCAAGTTACACAAACAAAGCTAGATCCAGCAGGCCCGAATCCAGTCTATGCCACAGCAAACAAGGCGCAGCAACTTCAGTAAGAAACAGTTCAGATATGCATGCACTATAAGCCTTTAACCAGAAATTCCCAGCTCAGAAGGGCAGAGTCCAGCCTCTCCTCCCACAAGAGTGCAGACCACGAACCCTCTTAATGTAAAATAACTGGCTTGAAAGCCCAAGTGCTTAAACCAGAATTAATACACTTTTAGAATAACAGACACTGAGCCCTCAATCAGCAGTTCTCAACCTAGAAGGATGTAAGCTACCTGTTCTGCCACAACAGTGCAGAGATAGGTGGTAGTCTACTTAACACCAAAAGTGTGATAAGAGACCTTGGGACACAGGTGGACAGTAGTCTCTCCTTTAATAATCACATCACCACAGTAGTCAGGAAATCCTTCTACATGGCACACCTCATCACAAAAGGTTTTTCATCCTAGAAAAAAGAGGTCATTGTTCCCCGTTACTCATCACTCATTAGACCCATTATAGAGTACAACGCCCCTTTTGGTATGTGCCTCGCAAGACATCTACAACAACTGGAAATGCCGCATAAATACCTCACAAAGAGGATTACTGGCCTCAAACAGATGCCCTACGCAAACCGTCTCAAAAAACTCCAGCTTTACTCCATCGCATATTGCCTACTCAGAGGCGATCTCTGCCTAACATACAAAGCTATGTCAAACCCTGTCAGGATATGCTCCACTTAAATAAATCCCAATCTCTCCAAGCTATATGCTCTAGGGCCCTAAACCTTGTCACTACAATAAACAGAACATGCTGGAGTGATAGATTCCTGTCCCAGAGACTTGCCATACTCTGGCACAAACTACCTATCTATATCAAACAAAGCTCCTCATTAGCACTCTTCAAGAAAAACCATGATGATTGGATGGGAAATAGGAAATTCACCCCGGGGATCACCTCTGTGCCTCTGCTTGACAAGAGCACAGGAAAATAATTTTCTTGGGTGGCAAAAGCCAGGGTACCTTTTTGGCTAGCCTTATATAGGCCCTAGGGCCAATAGCCTAGTACCTACCTATGAACCTCTAAACTTTAATCTAATTGCATTTCATTATATATTTGTTTTGTTTTTTTCTAACTAAACTTTTTAACAAAAGTTGGCTCAATATCTCAAGGGCTGCTACCCTGACGTCTGCTTTATAAGCTTTAATCTAATTGCATTTCATGGTATGGTTGCTGTTTTTTCTCTAATTGAACTTTTTAACAAAAGTTGGCTCAATATCTCAAGGGCTGCTACCCTGACGTCTGCTTTATAAGCTTTAATCTAATTGCATTTCATGGTATGGTTGCTGTTTTTTCTCTAATTGAACTTTTTAACAAAAGTTGTCTCAGTATCTCAAGGGCTGCTGCCCTGATGTCTGTTTTATAAGCTTTAATCTAATTGCATTTCATGGTATGTTTGCTATTTTTCATTAACTGAACTTTTTCACAAAAGTGGGATGCTCAATACTTTACGTTACAACTCTTTTCTTCATCACTGCCCTGATGCCTGCTTTATAAGCTTTAAGTGGCTTGTTAGATTTAGTGCTTAAATTGCCTTTTGTACCTAGCATTGGAAGATCAGGTTTTAATTTTCATTCAAGTCTTTTTATTCCTGAGGTTTGCCATATATGCTATAGTGAATTTCTGTTTAGAATCTGAAATGAACTTGTTACATGTATAAGTTCTACTTTTAAGTAGCACCTGCTGTATACAACATGTATATGCAACTATGCTATCCAATGCTAAATATTGTTTTGCTTTTGTATTACTTTTTACAAAGTTTTGTTTGAAGTATATCTGCTGCTGTGCTAGTTTCTCATACTAATTGCTCTTGTCCATTTCTACTGCTGTTACCTGCCTTCTACTGATCCTTCCTTAACCTTCCCATAACTTCTTTAATTCACCCCCTAGTTACCTTCTCTGTTAATGTTCATCATCTGTCCTGTTTTCTATTTTACCTCACCTTACCTTCACAACTCATAATTCCTCTGTTCTTTCCTTTTTCCTAGGTTAAGGACTTATTTCCACCAACTTACATCAAATGCCTCACCATTCCTTGGCCAAAAGCAAACAAGCTTCACCTAAGTCTTGGACCCCTGAGTGCTGTTACTGCCTGTGGCTTACTGCTGTATGTTTATGTGTATTTCTTGTCTAACCCATAGTTGGTCTATACCTCTACGTGGCTTTCCCCGCAGATCACTGTTCTCCTTTTGCTCTCGACTTCTCCTTTGTTTCTCCATGCAATTAATCAGCACCTTTCTTAGCCTGCCTTGCCATTCTATTTTATAGTTTACTCTGTTTTTCTTTTACCATCACCATCTTTCAAACAATATTTATTTGATTTACTCTCTTAATTTCGCTTATAAACCTTGTCTCAATACTGCTAGAATTCCTATTTGCAGTTTATCCAATGCGTACATAATAAATTAGCAAACATATTTTACTCTACAGTTAAAAAGTAAAAACATTCAAAGATAATAGTGTTTCCTTTTGATTGTTTTTGCTTGCAAACGTCCATTTGTCACTGGTTCTACTGGCTTCATTCATCCTTGCTTCACTTGGGCTCACTCCTCTCCCCTACCCTACACCCAAATCCCACCCATCCCACTGCATCTAAACTTATACTTCTCATTCCCCGCTCTCTATATCTGCTCTCCTATACATCATCACCCCCATTGCACATGTACTAACCTTCCATCACTACACTGCAACTCTTTTCTTCACACTACAAGCTCTGTGAGACTGTCAGTCTCAACAATAATTTCTCTTTTTACCCTTCACAGTAATATTCTCTTAACCCAGGATAACCAAATCTCTATCTATACAATTTGTAAACCAATGCCATGTCCCTCCCAGCTCTAACGCTAATAATTTCCCTTTGTCTAGCTTTTCTTTTCTTGCTTCAACTAACAAACTATCAAATATCCACTATCAACTCCCACACCTGTTCTATAACATCAAATACAGCTATTCCTCATGACACAAAAAGTTTCTCAAACATATCATCAAGTCTACTTCAAACCTATACATCCCTCTATCTTAAAATAAAACCTATGCAATATAATTCCAAATTCATTAAGTCTCAATATTTCATAATAAAAATCACCTACTATACTCGAATGTCCAACTACTTTTCAACTGTCCCCCTCTCTGGTGATGTTCACCCCAAACCAGGACCATCCCCTGCCCTCCACCTCACCCCAAATAACTCATCATATAGCAAAAATATGAAATTCATTACCCTCAATTTTCACAGCATTTGTAACAAAATCTCAGACTTTTATGCCTGGGTAGCAACACATACACCTGATATCTTAGCAGCCACAAAACCTAATATAACACATATCAAAATACTCCTACCAGGATATAATACAATCAGATTAGACAGACTACATAAAAAAGCAGGTAGAATAGCCATATTTTACAATAGTCACTTTACAGTTACACAGTACTCTGGCCACGTCCCCAGATTTGACAGTCTTGAACTACTCATCACTATCCTAAAAATGAACATTTCAAAAAACCTATGTATAATTGCCATCTACATTCCCCTGGCTGATAACATCCCCATTCTTGAAAATATCCTATCCCGGATCACTACAAATAGCTATTATGAAGCAATCATTTTTGGCAATGTCAATATAAATTGGTTAGATTTCACATCTAGTTCTCCCACTACCTCTACAAACCTTTTCAATTTCTCACAACACATATTATCCCCACAAGATATGATAAAAATAGAATGCAAGGAACCATATTAGACTGGATTTTAGTTTCTGATCCAAGAAAGTATACACAAACAGGTATCCTTCTCAACACTCTTAGTGATCCTTTACCATGAGAACATCAAAACATACTCCTAATAAACACTTATACTAGGCAATCCATAACCTAATAAGTTTTAATATTCATTCCTTTCTAAACATTCGAAAATCTACTAATTGGTCAACTATAAAAACTCTTCCTCTTGATGATGCTGTAAATCACTTTAATATCGTAGTCTTAAATATTCTGATTAGCTTAGCTTCTTTTCAGAGCAAAATAATTAAAATCAACCATGTTCCATTGTTATCACATGCCACTAAGCAACTAATGTCCCTAAGAAACAAAGCATGGAATGAATGCCTAAAATCAAAAAACTGCTGAAATACTACTATCTTACAAACAACTCTGAAATAAAATTAAATAACTAGTTATCTCTAACAAGAAGAAATTCTATACCAGTCAGCAATCTAATAACTCTTATGACCCAAAAATGTTTGGGCATCAATCAACTCTCTTATCAGACCTGGCACAAAACAAAATCCTAGCCTCACCCTGATAAATCACCTCAAGAAATGGCCACACTCTTTAACTCTCACTTCATCGACAATATCTCCAACCTAGTATCTTCAGCAAATGTATCCACTGCTACAAATACCTCTGTAACAAACAAAATAAATACTATCTTTACATAATGTCCTACTACTACCACCCATACCTTTACATTCCACCCAGTCTCTACCAACCTCATAAAAAAAAAACTACTACAAAACTCAAGCCAAGTTCAAATTCTGCAGATAACCTTCCTGCAGAATATATCAAGCTTACTGCTGAGGCCATTACCTACCCAGTCAGTATTCTTATCAACAGGTCATATGCCCCAGGCATCTGTAAGAAGTCACATATCATTCCATCACCATAAAGGAGGCAGTTCCTCAGATCTATCTATCACCCTATTGCCATCTTATCCCCTTTGTCAAAAATACTCAAAAAATGTATACATACACAACTCATTAATTATCTTGTCCACGCCACTCTACTGTCACCAACTCCGCATGGCTTTAGACCACATCACAGAAATTCAACCTCTCTCCTTTTCTTCATAGATTCCATATATTATGCCAAAGATTCCAATCAACTTGTATTTCAACTGTTTCTAGACCCTCTAATGCATGTGTTACCATCTTTCACACTAAGTTATTATATAAACATTCTTCTCTTGGTCTTACACCATCCTCCCTCACTTAGTTTAAAAGTTATCTGTCCAACAGACAACAATCAGTAAAGTGGCATGGCTCCCTCTCTGCCTTCCTGCGTAACATCACAAGGGTACCTCAAGGCTCTATTCATGGGCCCCTACCTTCACCTATCCTCTAGGAAAGCCAAATTAATATAATAGTCTGATGACTCAGCTATTATTTTATCATCAAATAATCTATTTGATCTGCAACTTATTACCAAAGAAACCTTTTCATCTATTGAACACTGGTTAAATAACCCCCAACTGCTACCTAACCCTACTAAAACAAAACGTATTTTTCTTCCTAAAGGACAAATAGAAAATAAAACAGATTTTACAATTCATTCCCTAAGTAACACACTAATTGAAGTAGTCCCACACACTAAGCTACTAGGCATAATCATTGACGAAAACCTCAAGTTTGAGCTCCATATCCAAAATAACATAAAAAACACACCAGAAACTAGGCATGCTATACAGGCATTCACCTTTTCTCAACCAGTCCACAAGAATCATTCTTGCTAATACATACATTACCTTCTCTTCTATATGGTGCCAATATCCTCACTAATCTCCAGATCACACTCTTATTAAAACTTGAATTGTGTTGTAATGAAATAGCGAAATTCGTCAGATGCTCCTCTTATTTTACTCACCACTGCATTCTCTTAAGTCTTGGAGATGGCTAGAATTAACTTACCATCTCATCTTCTCACCAACTTCTAACAGCCCACAACATTATCTATAAGTCCTCAGCCTGCCCCGCTCTATCCCCTGTTCTCAATAGCTACCTTCCCATTAGATCTCTAAGATCCAAACACAAACATCTTCTATCAGTTCATAAGCCCCCCCCCCCAAAAAAAAAAATACTGGAAAATGCCTGTACTTTTCCATTGCCAAACCCTGGAAAGATCTTCCAACAAATATTAGAGAAAGTGGCAACTTCCTTGCATTTAAAAATGCACTGAAAGAATTCTTATGTAAAGCATGGATATGTTCCTGCTGCAACCCCACTTAATACTATACCCTTATTACTAAACTATCTCCTCACCATAACTACCTCTTCATCTACCTTCCCCTCCTCATATTTTGCTGCACTACATTCTCTCACTCCTACTTTTTTCTTTTATACATACATATGTCATATACTGCTCCTTATACCCCTTACCTTCCCCCCTTTTACACATCCCATAGTTCCCTTCTTCATGCTTTCTGTTTCTCTCCTAAACTTCTCCTTGTGCTTCCTGTCCTTCCTTTTTCTTTTCTACAATTAATCAAGCTGTCAAAAAGTACCTACCTCTAACTTTGTAGTTATCCTATATAACTCCTCCATAGTCTCTGATACTTCAAATGTTTTGGAATATATATATATATATATATATATATATATATATATATATATATATATATATAAACAAGCCTTGGTGGTGCAGTGGTAGCTCTGTTGCCTCACAGCAAGAGGTTCTCCCATTTGATTCAGCTGGAGCGCCTTCTGTGTGGAGTCTGCATGTCCTCCCCGCGGTCGAGTGGCATTCGAAAGATATGCATAGAATGGGCGTGCCTTTGTTGAAGGTTGGGCATCGAGCTGGCATCTCAGCACCCGTAAAAAGTCTACTGCCAATCATTAGCTGACCGGAGTTCCGCTGTGGCGACCTCTAAACGGGAAAAGTCAAAAGAAGAACACATATATATATATATATATATATATATATATATATATAAGCGTTACAGAATCCTGAAAGCCCAAAATCCTGACACCAAAATCCTGAAAACGCACAGGATACCAACACTTACTATATTCCAGCACAAGTACATACAGAAACATATTACCCTTCAACTATATGAAGGGGGGGGGAGCCGCCATGCGCCCCCCCCCCGCTACTTAAATATAACAACTTAACAACTCCGAGATTGCACTTCACTACACTAAGCGCAATCTCAGAGTTGATATATTTAAATAGCACTGGGTGTGGGGGGCACAGTCCTCCTCATGGGGGTGCATGGGGGCTTGCCCCCCTGCTTATACTTGGAGAAGAGTAATATCGTTTGTGTTTTATTTGTTTCTGTATGCACTTGTGCTGGACTATAGTATGTGTTGGTATCCTGTGAGTTTTCAGGATTTTGGGCTTCAAGATTTTGAGCTTTCAGGATTCTGTAGCTCTCCCATATATATTTATCATTCTGTTTTATATTCATTTTGATGAATTCTGCACTAATTATTTATTTTGGAGCTTTTCTCCCCAGCTTCTGCTGAAAATGGGATTCTTGGACCCCAGTCCGACTTCCCTGGTAAACAAATATCAAATAAATAAATAAATTAAACCATTGCAGTTGACATTCTTCCTTGCATTTAGAGATCATTGAAGGTGAGACATTGTGCTGTATTAAGAAGTAAGAGAACTGTGGTGACAATTATCTAACTGATTTGTGTAATTTTGTTTTTATTTACATCGTATCACCTTACTACGTACTAATACTTATTTTTAGGTGTGAACCAAAAGCAGTCTAGTTAAATAATTTGCCTGCAGTCATACAGTTTTCAAGTGGAAAATGAAAAAAATCAAGTGCAAGACTACAGTCTGAAGCTCAGTAGCAGCTCTTAACCTTAACGTCCTGCAGTAATCTGCCGAAGAGAGAGATGATTGTAGTTCTGCTGTAGTTTCTACTAGATTGTGATGAAGCTATTCTGCTTCAGATGGCATGCATCATGGTACTGGTATGGCAGCTGAATGGTTTATATTGTAACAGCTGCAGACCCAGTACCTGCTGATTCTTACAAGTCACCCTTTTTCAGGTGTCCCTTTTCTGCAGAAATGTACCGTATGGATATTCTGTACTTCTACTTCTGTGGGTTTATATGCATTCTTTCTAAATGTGAAGCTATAATTATTGCTTGACATGTTTGGGAGGTAATTACTGACTTTTTTATTCATTCTTCATGCCCAGAGGCACACTATATCCATTATACTCTTTTAATCTCATTTATAATGCTCCACTTGCCAGCACAATTATAAACAACAGAGGGTTTTACATACTGTTGTCATGCCTTCAGTTTTCTTTCTTCTTATCAAATAAAATGCGCATGCAGTTGAACATAAGTGCACACAGGTCAGAAGCCGTGTGTTACGTAAATGTTTCAGTGTGTAAGTGCTTTATGGAGTGTTTCTGCTATCTGCATATCTACTTTCATGCTCCTTGATTGTTGCCAGGCTATTAGACAAAGAGAAAAATGGATAAGCAACAACTAAAAAAATGTTATGTTCCCACTGAGATGTTACCATGCCAACCTGTTAAACCTTAATAGTATAGTTTTTCAGGTTTACCATTACTGTGTTAGCCTTGAGAGATGAACATAGCATTCTTCATAAATACTGCTTTTTTTGAGCACGTGATCAGTATTGAGCAGTGACTCGAAGTTCAGCCTTGAAACCCTTTTTCTACATTGCCTATCTTCAACAACAACAAACTTTTTTTCACATTTATCCGCAGTAAAGCTGATATTTGCTCCAGCTTTTAGCATAGTTATTTAGTTGAATTGCTGGGATTAACATATACTGTTATTATACATTGTCAGTGTAATTAAGATAATTTAATTAAGGTGTATGACTAAATTAAATGTCAGTGCAGGAAATTTGTTTTCTACTTATCTAAAAATGTAGTTCCACATGATCAAACACCATCCTCCAAGAGCCGTAAGTACCTCTGCTGCTGACAGTGTGCTTGTGTACGCAGCGCTACCAGATGCTGTAGTTCTAGTTTTTCAGTGGTACTACTACTAGAAGCTAAAATGTAAGCTAACCAAAAGACATGCACATGTAACCCGCTGACAGTGTAATGAGGATATAACAAATGCCTGATAGTACAACATTTGAGATGTACAGGCATAAATTAGGACACTTCAGTCAGAAGAGTATACAATATGTTAAAGACAATTATTTGACTTACATATATATATATATATATATATATATATATATATATATATATATATATATATATATATGCTTGACACACAGAAGGCAGACTTGAGCAATGACTGTAACCTTTTCCTGAAAGTCAGAATGCTGAATACTTGCATACTCTAATAAAACACCTAATGCTCAAATACCCTACTGCTTTGGACCCAGGATCAAGTGCTAACATGAGTCTGGAAGGGGGGCAGGTTCAAACTGTCAGTACTGTCATTTTTTTGACATTCTGACTATTTTGCATAGCTCAACTTGACAGTTTGGTGTCGAGCATGTGATTTTCAACTATATATATATATATATATATATATATATATATATATATATATATATATATATATACACACACACATACACACACACACATATATTTAGGAATATTTGCATCATTGTTAATTTCATTCAGAGTGACTAGTGAAACTAAAATAAAGTCTCTGACCCAGTTCTAACTGTTGAGATGGGCATTTAGTGAAACAAAAGTTCCGGTTATACTTTTATTTCTGTTTTAGTAGAGTGGGGGTTGGGGGAGCAATACTCCTCATCAGCTAGCTGTATTGATCAGCCACTAAGAAGTCTTAGCTAGCTGGTATTGAATCCTACAGTGTTTATAAGCATGTTGCATGATTTTGAGCAACTCTATTAATCAGCCCAACCTCCAAAGTTATCCTTTAAGAGAAAATCATACCTAGATGATCTTACCCAAATAAAGACAACTAAATAAATAAGGAGGATGAGGGAAACAGAAGAAATGTGGATGTATGCAAATGCATAGACAGAGCAAAGTGTGGTATATATTTAAAAAGTACAGTTCTCTTTTCACCTCAAAAAGAACTATTAATGTTCTAACCTTGCTACTGATAATGTTAGGAAATGCTAGTAAATTACACATTTTTAACATATACTGAAAAAAGCGACATAAGCTGCTTCTTTTGAATTATTAGTTTTATTACCAGACACTATTATTTGAAGTAGAATCTTTACACATGTTAGATGCACAAAAGCATTCACCAGCACAAATTTCTATAGAATGTTTTCAGTTTGGGGGGAATAAAAATAGTCAGTACTCTCCCCAGTACTGTGATTTACGTTGTAATCTAGTAAATTTGGCTTTAGACTTGTTTAACTTCTGCATTTCGTCAATGCTGATATAGCTTACTCACAAATCTGGACTACAGCTTGCTTTCTGAAATGAAAAATACTTTCTACTGCTTTTTTATTTTTGGTAAATGATCATATTGCTTGTTTGCAATAATGATAATTAAGCAAAAACTATATTACAAGAAGCATGCATAGCAAATCACTGCCACCAGATAATAGGCTGGCTTTACACCTGTACATACCACGTGTGATTCATTTTCCTAATTAATTATGATTATACAGTACCTTCTGCCAGATTTTATTAACAGGGCATTTTTTTAGCAAAGGCAACACAAAATTCTTTTGCTTCAGAAGAGCAACCAATAATTGCTTTAAATTGTCTGTGGGATTTAGTGAAACTCTACTGACAGGAATATGATAGTGTTAATATATACCTGTTACAGCAAGAAGTCCATAGGATTCTGTTTTACACCTATTCTGTTTTTTTTGGTTAGGAGATCATTCCATCATTGCCATATAAGTAAGTTGCAGTACCCAAAGAAACAAAGCAGATATAATGAAGGTGCTCATTCTGCAGTAATCAGTCTGCATACATAGCACCGGAGGGCTGCTTATGCAGCACATGTAGCTTACAGACTGACATTGACTGAAGAGCAGTGATAACGTTCAGAGCTTAATGATTCTGAATGACATGACTCATAGGAAACAGTACCATTGCACTGGAAACTATTATTCATGATCCCTGTGGATTACGTTAAACTTTAACAGGTGGATTATTTCATTAGAAAGGCATGGCCGTATCACACCATCCAAATGTACACAAGTGATTCATTCTCTTGCTGCACAGCATCTCCTTAATGAGTCATCATGTAACAAGCACCAATTTCATGTAGTGCTATAATCTAGCTGTGGTCCCACAGCACATGCATTTAGGTTGTCTTAGTCCCTATAATGGTGCTATTGTCATGGCAAGTCTAGTGATACCCCAAACTCCAAACTCTCTACTTAATGAAGTCTTATAATTTCTGGGTGTTCCATTTGTGCGCACTCCAAATGATCATGCCAGCCATCTCAGGTATCTGCTGAGAATTTTCTATTCCCTCCTCTATGCCAGGAACTGTTTGTATGAATCTATCAGGTGATGCCACCCCATTTCACCATATCACCAAACTCCTGCCAGACATTCATTAAGCTCAGTTAAACACACTGACAGATTATATATTAGCAGATACTTAAAAAGCACAGAGGAAATTCATGACAGCTCTTATAGACACTGATTGTACAGAAGCATGAAACCACAAGCCAAGTACCTTGAGCTTCTGGTACTGTTAGAAATGGTTAGCACCATATGTACTCTCAGAGCCTCAGTCTGTATAAAAAACAGGTACATACTTAATACATATTTTGCCCCATCTCACCCAGATGTAAATACAGATTTAGCAGTGACTAGGATTCACTATTAGAAAGTTATTGTTTTGTGTTTCTGTAAATTGTGTGTTTGATTAAAAATGTCTGTTTAGCTGTGGTATTTGTTGTTTTTAATGGTGTCTGTCATATCTCATATAAAGTCTGGTAGACAGTATTTACCTTTTTTAAACTATGATCTTTTAAGACACTAAAACTGATGAAAGAATCTTTTGACTGACAGAGAAAGTATTAGCATAGCATATCGGGTTCCTATCAGTTCGTCGAAACATCAGCAGTTAAAACACCATATGTTCGAACTGCGAAGTTCGAAAACTGATTATTGCGAAGCCGCGGAACACCAAATTTTTTCCCAGGGAAAGAATTTGGTTGGCCGTTTCTGCAGCTTCGCTATTTTCAGCACTGTGGTGTAAAGTTATGGGTCAGGTTTAGATAAGTGTGCGATTGTGTGGACGTTAGGGTTAGGGTGTGGGTTAGGTGAGTTAGGGTAAAGATGCGGGTGAGGTGGGTCTGCGATAGTGACAGACTTTTGGGTTAGGGCGGGCTAGGTGAGCTAGGGTTAGGACACGGGTCAGGTGAGTGTGCAATAGTGATGGACCTTAGGGTTAGGGTTTGGGTTAAGGTAAGTGGATGTATAGTAGTGTATGTACAGTTTAGTGTATGGTTAGATGTAGGATTTTAAGTGTATTTGTGTGGTTGCTGTTTTTTTGGTGTGCTTGTGTTGTGTGTGTGTTTCTTGGAACAGCGATTTTTTTTCCCTAGGAAAAAAATCGCTGTTCTAAGCCTTCGATGGTTTTGCACTTCGAGGTTAGAAGTTCGAACATATGGTGTTTGAACTTCTGCCGTTTCGTCGAAGGGATATAGACCCCAGTATATATGCGGGTTGAACTCACCAAAATAAGTTAGAAAATTTAACTCCTGTGTTATTTAGATTCTTTATTTTTACTGAAATAAAACCTGACGCAGATTAAAGGACTACAGGATGCATCGTTTAACAGTTTACAGCAATTAGATTTCTAGCAGCAAACAGGCAGAATATTGTGATTAACCTAGTACCAGTGTGAAAAGATATAACAAATGAACTGTTCAAAAATGAAATAAAAACAAAGCTTGTGGTCAACAGTTTCTATTCATGGATTGTTAAAGTAAACCTACAGCACTGTAACAGTATAGTGTTAGCCACTGCAGGGTATATACAAGCAGTTAACTGGTGCAGGGTATGCACAGGTCATTAACCAGTGCAGGGTGTGCAGTAGCTATTAACTAGTACTGGGTATGCACATGCAGTTAACCAGTGCAGTCTATGCACTGGCTGTTAACCAGTACATGGCATGCACAGGCCGTTAACCAGTGCAGGGTGTGCAGTAGCTATTAACCAGTATTGGGTATGCACATGCAGTTAACCAGTGCAGGCTATGCACTGGCTATTAACTAGTACTTGGTATGCACAGGTCATTAGCCAGTGCAGGGTATGCACTGGCTTTTAACCAGCATTATGTATGTACAGTGTAGGGTGAGCACAAGCCATTTAATAGTACAGAATATGCATACACTCACAATCAGTAACTAGTGCAAGACATGCTGATAACCATCTCAAGGTTTGTACATTCTTACCACCTTGTAGTATGCACATTCTGTTAAACAGTACAGGATATCCTGTTAACCAGCTCAAGGTATGCACATTCTAACCACCGTGGGGTATGCACATTCTATTAAACAATGCAGGGTATGCACTTGCTATTAACCAGTACTTGGTATGCACAGGTGATTGACCAGTGCAAGTGATGCTATTAACCACCTTAGGGTATGCACCTTCTATTAACCAGTGCAGAGTATGCTGTTATCCACCTCGGGGTATGCACATTCTATTAGTCAGTGCAGGGCATGCTGTTAACCAGATCAGGGTATGCACATTCTATTAACCAGTGCAGGGGATGCTGTTAACCACCTCAGGGTATGCACATTCTATTAACCAGTGCAGGGTATGCTGTTAACCACCTCTGGGTATGCACTTTCTATTAACCAGTATAAGACATGCTATTAACCACCTCAGGGTATGCACATTCTGCAAACCAGTGCAGGGTATGCTGTTAACCACCTCTGGGTATGCACTTTCTATTAACCAGTGCATGTGATGCTGTTTACCACCTCAGGGTATGCACATTCTGTTAACCAGTGCAGTGTATGCTGTTAATCACCTCTGGGTATACACATTCTATTAACCAGTGCAGGGGGATGCTGTTAACCACCTCAGGTATGCATATTCTATTAACCAATGCAGGAGATGCTAACCATCTCAAGGTATGCACATTCTTTTAACCAGAGGTGCAGTTGTTGATGAGCACATGATGGAGGAGGTGAGCTACAGACACAGCTTTCAAATCTGGAAATTACTGAGTAATAGGGAAAATAGAGTTTGACTGTGCTGACAAAATACAAAAAACAAATGCTAACCCAAGAAGGTAACATTGTAAAATATAATATTTCCCCAGCACTGACTGACCTTGTGATGATAGGGCATACTGCCAGCCATACCAGGAGAAGTAGGGCAGTAGATGTATGACTTGTGCCAATACAGCTAACTGGAATTTTGTAAATAATTATACGTTATTTGTATATCAGACTGATTTCTACAGATGCTTGTGCTGAAAATGTTTTTGTGAGGTTTGCCTGTCTTAAAATGTATCAACAGTGCACCCTGCTGGAATGAAAAGAAATGTACATGTATTATTGTAACTGAATTAAATGTATATGTTTTAATAGAGAAGACTGGGACAGCAAATGTAAACCAGCTACCTTACTTTAAGAAAAATAAGGGAAATGTAAATGAGCTATTAAACCATGAAAATGGCATAGGACTGGAGACAGTAGGTCTAGAAGAAGCCTTTGCTCATTACCTCAGTAAATAGAGGGGAAGCCCCGGACACTGCCATAAACATTTATATGTGTATTGTAACCATCTATGCTAAATTCCTACCTCAGCTTCAAAGGGGATACTGTGAGAATCTAGAGTCAGGTGACCATATGAGGTCATTCTGCAGCCATTTTGGATATTATATTTTACAGGGACTAATCTCTGAGTAGGGAGTATTCTGTTTTTGGGAACCTGACTAGAAAGACTGCTTATGTATTTCATTGTCCCTTGCTCTATCAAGTAAGTTATTAAGGAGTAGTAATTCTCCTAGATTCAGACAGGAATATAGTAAAGCTTAGTTTAGAGATTGTATTTCTTTATTTGTATGAGTATGTCCATCAATGCTAGTTTCAATAGTCCCTGTTATTTGAACTCTGTGGTTTACAGTGAATATATATTCAATATTTTAATGCTCTTTTATGATTTATTATTAAATATATTTAAAATGTTTTATTGTGGCTGGTCCTTGTAGAAAGTACTTAACCTTTGAGGGTGCTTATATTTATTGGGTGACCCTGTGTGGGCCACTCCAGAAGGCAAAGCTGTCTTGGGCAACTATTACCATTTGTATTAATATTACACAGTATAACTGGACACCCTTCATTAAGGGCCTTAGAGTAGCTGATTGTAGAATGTCTTTTGGCAGTGATAACTACCTTATCCTCTGGGCAGAAGGGGGCACATCAGGTAAATCTTGTACTATTTAAAGGTTATGATTGTATGGGATTTGTTGTTACATATCCCATTGAGGAAGGCAGGTTTGACGAAACCGGTCTGGGACTTACTAAAATAAAACCATTTTACTTATTTTGGAGTGTTGTGTTGATTACCTCTGTCTCCTTGATTACTGGCCCAGCATGGGGATATCACAGACCTGCCTCTAGATATCCTCTTTCTCTTCCACCATATCCACTCACTGTGTGTATCCCATGTCCCCAAATGATGACAACCGGGTGATACCTATTCTGCAAGTGCGATCCCCTGACTTGCTGATAATAGTTAATAGGTAAGCACTAGACTAGCTACCCTTGTGAGCCATTTTAAGTCTAGTCAGTTTCCCTCAAAGGTGAGAATCAAACCCTGTACTTTCTGTCTGGGAGGTTAACACCTTAACCATTATGTCAACCCTTTGAGTAAAGTGCTCTCTCTAATGCCAAGCAAGTGCACAAACACACACACACACACACACACACACACACACACACACACACACACACACACACACACACACACACACACACACACACACACACACACACACACACACACACACACACACACCAGAGGACTGCAGTAAGTTTAGAACCCCAAACTAACTAAGTAAACAGATTAGAGAACTCTGTACTCAATGCAATCACCACAGCTGGCAGGGTTTTCAGAGCAGGAATCCATCCATCCACAACTCCTTTTTCCCATTTATCACATGGGGCTGAGGTGTCACTTCAACAGTGACAGTCATCTAGAGCCAAGGCTCAAACTGCCTGCTGGCTGGCCCTGGCACAGTTGTTCTTCCATACCACTCACAAACACATGTACACTCACATCAATGGCCAGTTTAGAGTGTCTAATTCACCTACTGCATGTCTCTGGATTGTGGGAGAAAACCAGAGCCCTGGAGGAAACCCATGTGAACAGAGGAACAGAAATGCCTTTTTCAAATTAAATAAAAATGTGCCCTGTATTGTAAACTTCAAGTGAAGTTTCATATTTTTCATGTACAAAAATGGCATTCCCAGTGTGACTTTCTCACCATATTCAGACCGATACGAGTCTGAATGGAGAAATGATAAATCAGCAAGCAAAGGACTGATGAAACTGAATTCATCCTCAAGTTTTCTAAGTGCCTTCACAAGGTGGACCATGTTTTTTATAAAATCTCACCAAGACAACACTGATATATAGACTGTATTTTATATAACATATATCATGAACTTCTGTAGGTCAAAAATGAAAAAAAGATAGCTGGGTACACAAGACCCAGGATAAAAAAGTCCCCAATCCTGGTAGGCGAACTGGTGCCAGGACTAGAAAAAATGACAGTGTAGAATCCTCAATACATGGAAACATTACTACAATGGGGGTAGGCAATATTCAGGGGGAGGATGCCCCCCTGCTGTAGAAGGAAGTAGTAGTCCACAAAAATCACAAAAACTGATAGGCCAAGAAAGAGCCATAAATATGATAGAGGGGACTATTGACAATAAGAAAGAAATTATGTATTATTTCTATATTGCAAGAAGTCCAGAATTTCCAGCCAGAAGATATACAAAAAGATTAAGAGAGAAATCAGAGGAAATAAAAGTACTTGCACAAAAAGAACTGCCAGAAGCTTCAAATTAAAATTTGTGTTCATTAATACAACAGATTTATGAAAAACATTATGTAGACCAAGAAACCTTAGGCTGTTTGGAAAAACAAGCGACCAAGAAAGTCTGAAAATATAAAGAACAAAATCTAGAGATTTTTGAAAGGTATAAAAAGAAATATAGACATGGGAGAGAAAGAGAGATCTTATATGGTGCAATAGTTATGCAAAGGAGAAAGCCAAATTAATCAATATGGTGCAATATTTATGCAAAGGAAAAAGCCAAATTAATCAATAAAAAAGCAGCCCCAAAGATATTCAAAGAGAAATACAGGCAAATGCATCCAAATATGGAAAATTTCACAAAACAAAAAATAATACCACAAAGAGGAAACGTAGAACAGAAGATTAGTAAAGTAGAAGTTAAGAAAAATAGAAGCTGAAGCTATGGAATGCCTGCAAAATTATGTATTTGGTGCAGAAATTCTAACACCAGTTATATTACAGAATGATGGAACAAGTCCCCCAAGTAAGGAGAAACAGGAGGAGCAGGAGACATCTGAAGAAGAAATATGGATAAGGGAAAGAAAAATAGATTTAATATGGTGCAATATTTATGCAAAGGAGAAAGCAAAGTTAATCAGTACAAAAAGAACAGCACCAAAGATATTTGAAGAGAAATACAAGCAAAGGCACCCAGATATGGAAAATTTTCAATACAAAAAAATAAGAAAACAAAGAGGAAAAGTAGAAAAGAGGATTAGTAATGGAGAAAATAAAGAAATACAAACTGAGGTTATGGATTACCTGCAAAGTGAAGGATTTAGTGTAGAAAATTTAACTCTGATAACATCACAGCAGGATAGAGCAATGGATCCCCAAATTAAGGAGAAACCAGTGGAGAAGGAACAACTGATGAGTTGCCATATGAAGATACTTTGGCGCCTTCCATAGGAAGTTAGTACAAAAGTTCAGATGGAGATGCACAGCAAGGGAAGGAACAAGAAACTGTGGCAACTCTGATGCAGTTAATGCTGTGGAATGATAATGCCAGTGAGTTCCCATATGAAAGAGCAATGGATGACACAGGATAAGACTGAAGAGAATGTGGCAGGAAGATGCTGTGGAACTTTCTGTAGAATGTCTGCAGGAAACAGAGAACAAAGAATGTGCTCTCAGTTTGGAAGAAAATGATCTAAGAGAAGAGTTTCTTGAATTAATAGAAATGGACAGACATATTAAGATCAACGAAGGAAACAGACTACCGAAAGTCAATAAAACCCAAAAAGTTAGAAGTTTGATAAAAGAAATGAATACAGTAATTAGGACTGTTCATAGAGATTCATGAGATGTAACAGAAATAAAAAGGGTATATTACTGTGCTGCTTAATTAATAACAGATAAAGTCTTACCACAAAAAAAAAAAACAGGGAAGTAAGGGAAAGGAAGACGAGAAATCAAATGCTGTCATGGAAATATTGAACAGAGAAAACTATAAAGCAATTAAGACAAAAAGTGTCACTGTCACAAGAGTATTGAAGAGGGAACAGATCAACAAAAATATTCAGAAAGATAGATATGATAAAAGCAATGTGCAGTATGAGAACAGATCAGGATCTATCATGTACTATCGCAAATAATAAACTAAAAATATCAGCAGAGGCAGAAAACATGAGAAGATATGCAGATAGCTATAAAGGAAAAGTACAAAATAAGCTATTTATTGATGACCCAAAAAAGTTTTATAGATAATTGGGAAACAATGCAAAAGTAATTGAAACACCTACAAAAAACAGAAGAAATAGATACATTTTAGAGAAATATATATGAAGATCCTGTGGAACATAACAAAGATACTGAATGGATAGAAGAAGTAAAAGAAAGAATAAGAAGGTTCAAATGTGCAGGATATGAAATGGGATGAAATAATGACCAGAGAGATAAAAACAAAAGTTAAGAAAAGCTCCTAATTTGAAAACCCCCCAGGCCCAGATGCAGTTCCTAACTTCGGGCTAAAAGTGTTAACATCTTTACATGAAGATTTACCCATGAGTAAGAACTATTTATATGCACACCCTGAACAGACACCAATCTGGTTAACAACAGGAAAAACAATGCTCCTACTTAACAGCAAACCTGCAAGCTTTCCTAAAAACTATAAACCATTAACTTGCCTTCCAGCAATGTATAAACTACACACTGGTATTGCTGCCGACAGAGGTTATAAATATTTAGAAGAAAACTCAATCATGGCAATAGAACAAAAGGATAACAAAAGAAAGTCATATGGAACAAAGTATCATTTGTTGCTAAATAAAATCATAATGGAGAACTGTAAAAAGGGGAAAAATCTAAGTATGGCACAGATAGACTACAAAAAAACATTGGACAGTATTCTATATTCATGGATAAAAGAGTTCTTAAAAATGTACAAGATACACATTACACTGATCAGTTACATCACAGTGACCATGAAACAGTGTGCAAACCACTTTTCAGTTAAGCCATTAATAAAGGACAAATTATTATTCCAGGGTAAAAATTCAAAGGGGGGTATTCTGGGGTGATTCTTTCTCACTGCTGCTCTTTTGTCTTGCCCTTAACCCATTAAGCTGTCTACTTAACATATTAGGTCATGGCTACAATTTGGCTCCCAGAAAACCGCAAAGGGTAAAGACTTCTCATATTCTTTTTGTGGATGATTTTAAACTATATAGTTCATCCGGTGAGGAACTGAAAGCATGACTGAAAGTGGTCAAAACTTTTTCAGATGATATAAGAATGTCACTTGGTCTTGATAAATGTGCAAAAGTAACCTTTAAAGCAGGAAAGTTGCAGCACCAAGAAAACATCAGCCTGGGACAGGAATGTGATATAAAAGTACTTGAGCAAGAGACAGTGTATAAATACAGAGGGGGAGCAGTGGTACAGTGGTTTGTGTTGTCGCCTCACAGCAAGAGGTCCTCCGGTTTGATTCTCAGCTGAGTGCCGGGTCTATATTATGTCCACAAAAAACACTTTTAGCAAATGACTGTTTGCTAAATAATAACCAGCAAAATCTAACTGCCTAGATCAGCCATTCCAGCAATTTTTTTTCTAGGTGAAAAAACGCTTGGCCAACCTAAAACCAGACAAAATTTCAAACCCTACAAAATGGGGGGCTTTGCCCCCCCCACACCCCACAATGTGGGGAGCTGTTCCCCCCTAACAAAATATACCAACTCTGAAATCATACTACAGTGGGGAAAAGTACAAATTCCTGATGATGGCCAAGCGTTTTTCTCCCCTAGGAAAAAGTTTGCTAAAATGGCCATTCGTGGGAGTTAGATTTTGCTGGTTATCATTCGGTGAAGAGCCATTCACTGAAAGGGATTTTGCAGATGAAACATAGACCCTGGGTGCCTTCTCTGTGGAGTCTGCATGTCCTCCCTGCATTTTCTTGCATTTCCTCTGGTTTCCTTCCACATTCCAAAGACATGTGCCTAGAGTGTTTCTCCCCAGGCCTCTGTTGAAAATGGGTTCTGTCCCAGTTGGACTTTCCCAGTAAACAAATATTAAATGAATAAAAAAAAAATATTTGGGAACTGATGAAGAATCAACAATAAAACATGAACAAATGTGAATAAAACTTAGTAAGGAATATTTTAGAAGACTAAAAATAATACTTAAAACAGCTCTGACATCTAGGAACAAAGTCCAAGCTATACACCAATTTGCTCTTCTTATCCTAATGTACAGTTTTGGAGTGACTGGACTGGCCCCAAAAGGTGTTGGATTGGTTGGACAGGAAAACAAGAAGGATGTTTCATGCTCATCAAAAGATTTATAAAAATCAGTGTATACCATGACTATATATTCCCCATTCCAAAGGAGGTAAGAGCCTCCTTGAAACTGATTACATGTATAGATCTGCAACATATCTGATGTCTTCACAAGACCCAAATGTAGTGAAAGTTTTAAAACATGAGGAGACTAAGTCTAAGATGACTTCCCCTGCTTAATTTAACAGAAGCATATCTTTGTCAACCTGGAATGGAAATCAAACCAGAAGCAGATAAAAATCAGGCAGCAACTGAATGTGCCAAAAAACAAACAAAACAAAAAAAAAGAATATAAAGTGAAGGATCAGATGCGAAGGCAAGAAATGTGGAAAATGCATAAATATAGTTGCAAGTATAGACAGTTCTTGGAACAACCTCATGGAGATCAGGACTGAGATCAGGAATGGTTGAGGAGAGGTGATTTTAAACCAAAAGATGAAAAGTTAATATTGGCAGACCAAGACAGCAGACTACGTACACATTGATTTACAAAGTCCATTGAACATGTGACAGAAGCAGACAAATGTAGGTTTTGTAAAACAGAATTGGAAACAGTCACGCATCTTGTTGCTGGTTGTGATATATTAATGGCAGAAGGACTGCATACTGAAAGGCATAATAATGTGGCAAGATATTTCATTGTTGACTGTGCAAACATTATAATATAATAAATAGCTGAGAAACACTGGAAACATGAGCCATAAAGCATTATAGAAAGTGATGAATTTTATGTCACGTGGGATCATCCATTACCAACATTTCAAAAAATAGATATGAGAAAACCAGTTATAGCAGTCCATGAAAAAAGACAGAAGTAACATTGATCACTGAAATTGGTACACCCAGTGACTACAGTGTCTTATGTACAGAGAGACACAAAGTCATAAAATACTAGGATTTGCTGGCAGAAATGAGGGCGATGTGGAAGAAGGATACCCAGACAGTTCCAGTAGTAGTAGGAGCAATGGGCCTTATATAAAAGAATTTTCAATCATACTTAGATATATTACCGATACATGTAATGCCATATGAATTGCAGAAAGAGTCAGTACTGGCACATTGTGGGGGGTTCCTATTACGAGATCGAAAACCCATTTATGCAAATACGAATACATTGACCCATATTGCGCAAAGTACAGGAACCTCAAATGTCCAAAATCGTGAATTCTGGAATGCCGATTTGTTTCGGTCGGCCTGTCTGCGGTAGAGCTCTGTAAGGTAAGTGTGCGATAGATAGGACTTTAGGGTTAGGATTTGGGTTAAGGTAAATGCATAGATAGGTAATGTATGTAAGATTTAGTGTAGTGTTAGATGTAGGGTTTTTTTAAGTGTATGTATGTGTATTATTTATTTTGTTTGGGTGTATGTCTGTAGGGGAAGTGTGCGGTAGTTACGGACCTTAGGGTTAGGGAGGGGTTAAGGATAGTGCATAGATAGTTGTGTATGTGGGGTTTAGTGTAGTGTTGGAAGTAGGATTTTGTTAAACGTATGTATGTGGATTATTTATTTTGTTTGGGTGTATGTCTGTAGGGGAAGTGTGCAGTGGATACGGACCTTAGGGTTAGAGAGGGGTTAAGGATAGTGCATAGTTAGTTGGGTATATGGGGTTTAGTGTAGGGTTAAAGTAGGGTTTTGGTGCTTTACTTTAGGTTAGAAGTAGGGTTTGGTTAGTGTATGTATGTGGTTTATTTATTTTGTTTGGGTAGGTACTACATAGCGGGTGGTGGAGTTGGCTGACTATGATAGTTCGTTATTTTATTTTTCGCGGTTTAGTGCATTCAGGATTTTCACGGTTCGTGGTATAGGGGTCGATGTTTAGGTATTCGCGTAAAGGGTTTTTCGATCTCATAATACAGACCCCATTGTGGGTGTTGCAAAGAGTACTTCTGGCTAACATCAAAGATTGAAACAATACTAATTTCATGAACTTTAATCATACTTTGACTTAAGAATGGGGTCCATTCCTGTCATGTTATTAGAAACACTTGGAGAAATTTAAAAAAGAGTAACAATTAGGATACAGAATCCCCAGTACTGTTGCAAAACTGTAATTCTGTTGTTGAAGATGAAGACTACAGACTTTCAAAATGTTTGTTCTAGTCTTGCATCTGCTGCTAACAATACTGGCACAACTGCCTTGTCAGTTCTAAGTACAGTGAAAAATTTGCATCTTTCAGGATGATCTAACCACTTTGTGTACATATGTCATTTGCACATTCATACCCTGACTTGACTCTTTGTTTAGATATCTTCCTGGCTTTCACATATTATATACATATCACAACACTCATTTCAAATCATTTCAGAATTCAAAATTCACTGTCCTGGGAATGGAGTCTTCTGAAGAATGGCAGACATTATATTATTTGAGTTGCACCTACAGGTCATGGTCTTAAATTGTACAGTCTTTTGACTTTGTTACAAGCCTCTTTTCAAATTTTCTGAATCCACTGGAGTCATTAAAATGGGCGGTTACCAGGTTCATCACTCAGGAAGTCTTCTACTGTGTTTTTATCTGCTGCTAACCTGACAGTTTAGCCATCCTAGCTCCAAATGATCCATTCAGTTTCCTCATACTACATGTTGAAGTACCTCACATCACCTCGTTAGAACCACTTTTTTGGAGGTTAACTCCTTATTGGTAACCAGATTAAGGGATGCAAAGGCTGGTTGCTAGCTTGTTGAAGTATTACTGACAGGAATCTTAACTCTATTGTAAATTCTCACAGATCTGGACTGCAGAATGCAATGCACACTAAATTAACCTTGCACAAACCCTGCACACATGCTTCTACATACATTTCTATGCTGCTTCCTTCTGCATTGTACTATTTAGGGATGCATGAATTGTAGATGTCTTTTCACCTGTTCAGAGATGTTCTTACAATGGTGGTCCAGTCATATCTTTAGCCCCCCACCCAAGACAAGCAAGTCAACAACAGCTCATTTTCACCTGTACTGGGTGCTTTCTTCCAGTTGTATGCTACAGCTCATTTCCCCATTCTCCTGTCATAGTGTAAGCAAAGCCTAAGCTGCAGGTATCACAGTCAGGCCTCCATTCTCCTGTACCATGGTGTTAGTTAAGCCTAAGAGTTAGTGCTGCACTCTCCTAGATCATAGTTAGTAGAGCCTAGGTTATAGGTGTCACAGTCAGGGCTCCATTCTCCTGTGTCATGGTGTTAGTAAAGCCCAGGTTGTAGGTGTCACAGTCAGTGTTTCATTCTCCTGTGCCATGGTGTTAGTTAAGCCTAAGAGTTAGTGCTGCACTCTCCTAGATTATAGTTAGTAGAGCCTAGGTTATAGGTGTCGCAGTCAGGGCACCATTCTCCTGTGTCATGGTGTTAGTTAAGCCTAAGAGTTAGTGCTGCACTCGCCTAGATCATAGTTAGTAGAGCCTAGGTTATAGGTGTCACAGTCAGGGCTCCATTCTCCTGTGTCATGGTGTTAGTAAAGCCCAGGTTGTAGGTGTCACAGTCAGTGTTTCATTCTCCTGTGCCATGGTGTTAGTTAAGCCTAAGAGTTAGTGCTGCACTCTCCTAGATCATAGTTAGTAGAGCCTAAGTTATAGGTGTCGCAGTCAGGGCACCATTCTCCTGTGTCATGGTGTTAGTAAAGCCCAGGTTGTAGGTGTCACAGTCAGTGTTTCATTCTCCTGTACCATGGTGTTAGTTAAGCCTAAGAGTTAGTGCTGCACTCTCCTAGATTATAGTTAGTAGAGCCTAGGTTATAGGTGTCGTAGTCAGGGCACCATTCTCCTGTGTCATGGTGTTAGTAAAGCCCAGGTTGTAGGTGTCACAGTCAGTGTTTCATTCTCCTGTACCATGGTGTTAGTTAAGCCTAAGAGTTAGTGCTGCACTCTCCTAGATTATAGTTAGTAGAGCCTAGGTTATAGGTGTCGCAGTCAGGGCACCATTCTCCTGTGCCATGGTGTTAGTTAAGCCTAAGAGTTAGTGCTGCACTCTCCTAGATCATAGTTAGTAGAGCCTAGGTTATAGGTGTCGCAGTCAGGGCACCATTCTCCTGTGTCATGGTGTTAGTAAAGCCCAGGTTGTAGGAGTCACAGTCAGTGTTTCATTCTCCTGTGCCATGGTGTTAGTTAAGCCTAAGAGTTAGTGCTGCACTCTCCTAGATCATAGTTAGTAGAGCCTAAGTTATAGGTGTCGCAGTCAGGGCACCATTCTCCTGTGTCATGGTGTTAGTAAAGCCCAGGTTGTAGGTGTCACAGTCAGTGTTTCATTCTCCTGTACCATGGTGTTAGTTAAGCCTAAGAGTTAGTGCTGCACTCTCCTAGATTATAGTTAGTAGAGCCTAGGTTATAGGTGTCGCAGTCAGGGCACCATTCTCCTGTGTCATGGTGTTAGTAAAGCCCAGGTTGTAGGTGTCACAGTCAGTGTTTCATTCTCCTGTACCATGGTGTTAGTTAAGCCTAAGAGTTAGTGCTGCACTCTCCTAGATTATAGTTAGTAGAGCCTAGGTTATAGGTGTCGCAGTCAGGGTACCATTCTCCTGTGCCATGGTGTTAGTTAAGCCTAAGAGTTAGTGCTGCACTCTCCTAGATCATAGTTAGTAGAGCCTAGGTTATAGGTGTCGCAGTCAGGGCACCATTCTCCTGTGTCATGGTGTTAGTAAAGCCCAGGTTGTAGGTGTCACAGTCAGTGTTTCATTCTTCTGTGCCATGGTGTTAGTTAAGCCTAAGAGTTAGTGCTGCACTCTCCTAGATCATAGTTAGTAGAGCCTAGGTTATAGGTGTCGCAGTCAGGGCACCATTCTCCTGTGTCATGGTGTTAGTAAAGCCCAGGTTATAGGTGTCACAGTCAGTGTTTCATTCTCCTGTGCCATGGTGTTAGTTAAGCCTAAGAGTTAGTGCTGCACTCTCCTAGATCATAGTTAGTAGAGCCTAGGTTATAGGTGTCGCAGTCAGGGCACCATTCTCCTGTGTCATGGTGTTAGTTAAGCCAAGGTAGTAGGTGTCACAGTCAGTGCTCAATTCTTCTGTGCCATGCTGTTAGTTATGCCTTCTGTCATTTTGCCATCAGGCAACTTATTAAGAAACATTAGTTTACTCCTACATATCTGACCATCTTTTGTTATAACATTATATGATCTGGGCTACTTTATCATTCTGTCAGCCTTCTTAGGAATCCATATCTGATCTTGATTTGTACCAGCCATCTTTACTGGCTGCAAGTTTTGCAATTATCTTGTTGTTCTGTCAAAGTATTGTTATTGTCTCTCTTTTTTTTTTCATTTATTGTTGCACATTCTTTTCTACCACCTTATCTTTTAACAACTTAAACATTGCTAGCAGTTTCTTTCTAAGTCTCTTATTTACCACTATACTAGAGATTCAATTTGTGCGCTTTTAAAGTCTATGAGGACCCTGTAGGGAACCCTCTCCTTTCGCCGTTGTCTTTTTATCATCTTTTTTTTGTCCCTTATGGCTGTTTCTATCCTTCCATTCAGCTGAACATATCTACATGTTCATAGCTGTGGCTTTGTAAAACTCATAAAATTCCATTAATGAAAGCTATGGACCATTGTCTAATAACAGCTAGTCTATAATACTGACATGTAAATATGAATATCAGCTGTGGTATAACTGCTAAAGTATCTGTTCCAGTTCACATAATGCAACTTCAAAACACTTGAAATAATAATCCACTATTAGTAGATATTTTGCCTTTTCTGTTAGTGTATGTTTCCATTTTTTGCTATGATGTCTCTGAAACTTTCTGTGAAAATATATCTAGAACATGTTTTGCAGTTACAAGCAGGATTATGTCGATTAGCTTGATGTTTATATGTGCATTACTGCTGAGAGTTACAATTGCTTTAGTGGTCACCACCATAAATATTAAAGGATATAACCTTCCATTTTTTAAATGCAGCCTCCACTGTTCTATGACATATCTTTACCCAGTGCAGATAGACCAATTAATTCAGTCTTTTTCACATCCCTGATCCATGTAAAATCTCCAAATCTCTTGTAGGGACTCACATTGCCTGTGCACCAGCATTTCGTTTACTAGTTTAGTGATGAGCATCACTGCCACACTCCCATTCGTTTCTTTGCAGAGATGCCTTCTGTGTGAAGTCTGCATATCCCCTTATATATGGTTTGGGGTTTCACCAGGTCTCCTAACTTCTTCCCACAGCTAAAAGTCTTGCAGATAGGTGAACCAGCAATCTTCATAAATGTGCATAAGTGTCTGTGCATGCATCCTGTGATGAACTGATATTTCATCCACGACTAGCTGTCAGCATCACTCCCACTAGTAGTATGGGATAGGATTGGCTCGTGTGTGTCTCTGAACAGGACCACCATGGTTATAAGAAAATGAAAAAGATGAATGAAATCATGTTTCAGTATCATTTTATTACATAAAACAATGTTCTTTCTCTTTGTAATGATCAAGATAAACTATGACACCAGTAAACAAATTGTGTTTGTTTTTTTTTTTCATGTTGCTTTTCTTAAGTAACTCAGGTACAATTTCTCTGTTGCTTAACTTTATCAACTTGTGATTTACACATTTCACAAAATGGTGCAATATTTTACATGCCCTACTAATTATCCCTTCATTAACAGCAGCTTATGTTCTAGAATGAATTAAAAACTCAACCAGTGCAGGTCTTTCATTTAGGGTTCCTCTCTCCCTTTCTCTTTGTCTAAACTCTGATATCAATTCCTGATAGGGAAGGCAATCTCTATCCTGCAATCCAAATGTCTTCTTGGCCTCTACCCATTCTATTACCTTTCCCTCTCTAATTATTTGTTGCCAATACCTTGATTCTTTTGCCAGCTTCCTCCACTAAATTCTAGACCCTTCCTGCCTATTCTCTGTACCCCTAATTGCAGTCATCCTTATTGGTAGAATCTCTTTTCTTCATCCCTGTGTTGGCTTAGTTCTTAGTTCACCTTATGCTGATATATGAATATAATATTCTGTAATGCTGTTATTCTCCTTAAGGATCTGCATCCAAAATCCTACTCTTTTGTTATTTGCTAAATTACATCCTCTCCCACTTTATCATCATAACTTTCCACTTTGAATTGTAGCTTGCTGCTTGTGTTATGTATATGAGCCTTAACTATGTAGCTTTAAAATATCCCTCAACATCAGGTAATCTAAGCCTCCTTGTTCTATTGGGAGGATTAACTTATCCCACTTGACTCTTGCCTTCTCCTCCCAGATAAAATCCTTCAACTCTTTATTAATTACTGTCCACAATGACTCCCCTAGTTGATAAAAAATATGCATGACCAGTGTATATAATTAAAAGGACTAAAGACATTTTTACTGCTTTTATCTTGCTATTCATATCCATAGGCAAGAGCTGTCAGTTTCCCAGTTTTTGTATTATCTTTTGTTTAGTCTCTTCCCACATGTCCTTAACTGCCATAACAGAATTCTTTTTAATCCATACTCCTATACACTTCATTTCATCATGTCCCTATAAATATGTGTATTGCTGAACCAATTCGTGGTTGGGTACATAGTTTACAGCTTTAGCCTTTGTTTTATCGTCATTAATGTTATATCCTGAAAAAAAAACAGAACTTTCCCAAAATGTTCCACAACACTAAGATGTCCTTTTCTGGTTCCATCAGGGACAAAATAATATCATCTGCAAATAAAGCTTATTTTTCTTGAACACCATACCAGTTATATCCTTGAATTTCTGAGTCCCTTATTTTTGTGTCAATGGCTCTAAATATAACACAAATAACAAAGGGGAAAAGTATACCCCTGCCCAGTTCCTCTGTTTAGCCACAACTTATCAGAGAGGAGCCCACCCACTTTGATTTTTGTATCCAATCCCTCATATATCCTTCTAATTAACCTTATTATTGTGTCAGGAAATACAAATGCTTCCATTGCCCTACTCATAAAATCACAACTTACTCTGTCAAATGCTTTCTCTGCATCTAGACACACCAGCAGGAACTGTATTTTCTTATATTCTGCTTCCTTCAGGAACCTCATTGTTCTATTAATGTTGTCAAATGCTTGCCCCCCCCCCCCAACATAACCACTTTAATCCATATCTATCAATTTTGGCAACACCTTTGCCATTCTTTTAGGTATTATAGATCTAAGCACTTTATAATCTTAGTTTAAAATTAAAAATGGCCCATATGACCCTGGATCTGATAGGTCTTCACCATCTTTAGGTATTATAGCCACCACAGCTTTTTTTCAGGATGTTGATGCCTCCCCACCTTTTAAAATATTGCTAAACAAAACCTTCCAGCTCTTTATCAATTTATTCTCTTTTAGCTTCCAAACCTCCATAGGAATACCATCTATTCCAGGAGACCTTCCTGCAGATGGATTATACATCTTTTTTATCTCAGCTCATCCTATCTTAATTAATTGTTTGGCCTCATCTACCTCTAACCTTGGTATATTTAAGACTTCTGTAAATATTTCCATTTGTGCTTTTTCTTGATTTTCCTTCTCTGCTTTATACAGTTTTTCATAATATTTCTGAAATAGCTGTAACAACTCTACAGGATTTACGGTTATTTTTATTGTAATAGGCTCCCTAAGTATGGCAACAACCCTTTCTACTTTCTGTTGCTTAAGTCATTGTGCCAAACATTTTTGTACTCTAGAGTTATCAAAACAGTTGCATAACATCAGTCTTTATAAACTCATACATATTATCCAGGTACTCCCATATTTTCTCTTTAGCACTCTGCAGTTGTGGCTCTTCTTGGCCTTTGAGATTCTCCTTACTCTGTAATACTATAATCTTTGTGAGACCCCTCTAAATAAATGTTGTTGCTTCTTAACCAGATCTTTTTGATTTTATTTTTACCCTGTTTTTAAACTCCACTTTCATTTTATTTCACTCACTTACTTCTGAGTACTTTCTGTTTTCCTTAATAACTCCCAAGTAATTTCCTCTACCAGTTCCTTAATTTTAACAGTTAGGTGGGGAAGTACCAATGTCTCATTTTTACTTCATTACCATGCATTTTTATCTAAGTAATTATTAGTACATAATCCAAAACAATTATTGGTTGTGGATCAAATTTCTCAATTACATGTATACATTCCTGTGAAATACAATTTATGTCTAGCTTAGCCCAGTTATTGTACTTTGGGGAATAATATGTAAATTCTTCCAGAGTTCCTACTACTGAATTTGTGTCTTTCATACCAAATATATTCAAACATTTCTTCAAAAATCTACCCTCTTTTGTTATATTTTCCCTTCTAGGCCACCCCAGATACATCCTTATTGTTGCAAATCAAATTCCAGTCCCCACCTATAAGTAATATTCCCTACTGAAACCTAATTAGGTCTCATCAAATTCTTTGTACTCTAGAATAACAATGGAATATAAATAAATGCCAACATGATCCTCATCCCTTGCCAGTAGCTCCTTAACACCACAAATCTGCCATTATTATTTTTTCTATCACTATTAATAATATAAGTACTCCTCTTTTCCTTTGCCCTTGATATTCTGTTGAATATCCATCCTGAAATCCTTTCTTTATCAAATTCACATGCTTACTTTCCAAATGTGTCTTCTGTGGTATTGCTATTTGCACTCTGCATTTCTTAATATAATTAAATACTCTTTATCTTTTGCCTATACTTGGTTGACCATTCACATTACAAGATAATATGGAAAATGTCACCATCATGGTAAGAAGTCATTATTCCTGGCTATTATATATGGCAACTTTTTTAAATGTCTATTTCTAACTTTTGTGATATATACACCCAGTCATGTTTGGCAGGTTTACCCTTTATACATTTTTTCTTATTTTCAACATTGGAACATATGTCTTATTTTACAAGACTTTTTGTTTTAATGAAAACCCTCAGAAAAAAACACACCCACAGAACATCCCTATAACATGTTAAATTAATACAAACACACACGACTATGTGCATCTTCAAATAATAAAGTTTAACCCTCCTAACAAGAACATTTGTCCCAAATTGACAGCTGATAACACAGTGCTTCTACTTACACTAAGTGGTGTGTGTTCTTTTTTTATCTTAATTCCATCAGATGAAAAGTGGTGTGTGTTCTTTTTTTATCTTAATTCCATCAGATGAAAAAAAACAACTTGCATGATTTTCAGAAAACATTAACTTTTAGCCTTGAAGAAACCAGTGTTCTGGCTTGTATTGCCCTATTATCAGCTTATCTCCATCAGAGAAACTTAAGAGAAAAAATGTAGTCTTCTGCTGTAGTCTAAAAGGCAAGCTGAAACATGTATAGTTAAAAGGAAACATTTCATTATATTTAGTGTTCTCATATTTACTTGTTTCCCCTTAAAAAATGTTATAAGACTATGCCAAGGGTCTTAATCCACTCATTCAACTATGCAAAAGTAAAGTAAAACATATCAGCTCAACATATGTTATGATTGGTGTACGTTTATACCCCATCCCCCACCTCAATAACCCAAGATTACAACCTATTAACTTATACATGCTTTTGTCTAGCCTTTCTTCTCTTTTTGCATTGTAATGCCTACATTACATTACATATACAAAAAAAAGAAAGAACGAAAGAGAAGAAGAAAATGAAAAAAAAAGGCATTGTGACATCTCCACTTTGGGCCAGTAATCAGGGAGCCTGAATCATCACCACTGTCACTGGAGAAAGATGTTCACTTGGAATACACATGGATACACTCAGTATTTTCAGATGCAGACCTGTCTGCATCAAGCACAATGTACCTTAAGAGCACACAGGGAACACACTCTATCTGTCTCCCTCCAGATCCCCAATAAGACTCCCTGGTACAGCTGTAGGGTTAGGTCATCAGCCAAGTATCCAAGCACCCTCTCTGTGAAACCAGTGCTTTGTGTTCCTATCCCAAGTAGCTGACACACATACACTCTTTGAGATTTAATTTTCACACACAGACACACACACACACACACACACACACACACACACACACACACACACACACACACACCTGGGAAAGGCTGGCACAGATTACCTGGTCTACCAACTTTGCCTAGATTATAAGGTAGATTCACTGCCACTACTCAGTTACTGTAAGGCTATTAAAAGGGTATACAGTTATACTGAGTAAAATTAATATTAATACAAATATGTTAGCAAACAGCAAGGCTTCAGGAGTGTCCAGAGCTGTCACCAAATAAATATGTGCAAATACTCTGAAAACTTAAATATTTTTCTAAAAGGACCAGTCACAATGAGAAGTTTAAATATATTAATAATAAATGATTAAAAAATGAAAATATGAAATATCTATTTACAGAAAACAGCATAATTTCAGTCACAGGGAATACTAAAAATAACACCAATGGAAAGGTTCACACAATTATAGAAAAACAGTATTTAGCTAATTTCACTATCGTATTCCTGATTGACTAAAATAATTACTGTTCTTACTTACAGAATAGAACAAGGCATGATTATGAGGGTGAGTGGTCCTTGTTGTTAGATTCAAGACAGAATGCAGAATGCTGAGAGCAAACACCTACTAATATCTAAATATTATTTTTGGCTTACAGAATGACATCACACACATCTGGTCATCTGACTCTATTACCCATGCTATCACCAACACTAGAAGCTGACAGTATTTTAGCATCTATGTGTTACCATACACAGAGAGAGAGAGAGCTTGAGCTATGCTCAGATCTCTTGGAAGTCATAAAATAATAAAACCATTTCACTCTTCCTACAGGAGCTACCAACTATTTTCTAGCTCACTATTAAAAGGCTCCAAAGAAAAAACTGTAAATGCTCCAATTAAAAACAAAACAGCAAAAAATAAGAACAACAAAACTACTTTATTCAAAACAAAAACTTGGTGGTAAGCTCTTTCATTCATCAATGAACTTCATCAGACCAAACAATAAAAATGTTGGCTAAGAAGGGTTTATCATTTTTTTCTAAAAGATTCCTTTGACTTTAGTTTCCTCATTAAAAAGATCACAGTGGATGACAATATGTTATGGGTTACAGCAGATGTACTATCTTTGTATACCATGATTCCTAATGAGGAAGGACTTGAAGTTTTTAATAAAGAGTTGCGTGAATCTAAACTTTTTTCAGATGATAAAGTGAGATTGTTGACTGAGGTGTTAGATGTTCTTACTTATATATTTTTTTTGCCTTTGATGGGGTTATATACACGCAAGTAAATGGTGTAGCTGTGGGGGATGCAATGGCCTCAAGCTATGCCAATGTGTTTATGTTGGGCTAGGAGAAAGAATTTATTTATAAATCTATGTTATATGAACATATTGTTGTATATAAATGTTTTATTGATGATTTGCTTTTTTGTGTGTGGGAAGGGGCAGAAAATGTGTTGTGTGATTTTATGAGATATATAAATAACGTGACTGAATATTTATAATTCATTTTTACTGTAAATAAAGAGAGCATTAATTTCCTGGACTTGATGGTATATAAAAATGCCAACAGTTTGAAGGCTAAGATTTATAAGAAACCAGTACAAAGTATTAGCTATTTGCACTACAGCAGTATGCATAAGAAGAGTCTTAAGAATAATATTGTGAAGAGCCAGATTGATAGAATAGGTAATTTAATGGATGAATTTTATTATGGAATGTGAAGCTTTAAAAGAGAAGTTTAGTGCAAGAGGGTATCCTGTTACAGTGATTGATAATGCTATGGAAAATGCAATAGGAAGTAGAGAGTCTGGTAATGTAGCCCCTATGGTAAGGAATAATAAAGATTTTTTTGCTGGCATATTTGACTGAGAATTCAGTTGATGAATATGGTATAAGGGAAATAATAAAAAATAATTGGAAGTTTCTTATGAATGTTCAAGGGTTGAGAGATGTGATGGGGGCAGTCCATTTTTTGTCTCCAGAAGGGATAAGACCCTAAAGGAGCATTTTTATATTTGTGTGAGAGAGGAGAGTAAAACAAGATGTATGTTTAAATGCAATGGTTGAAATTATTGTAAATGTATTTTAGAGGTTGAGAAGGTAACAACTGAAGCTAGGAATTATATATTGAGGTTATACTACAAATATAATTGTAAATCTAGGTTTGTAGTATATATTGCATTGTGCCAGTTCTGCACTGCCTTTTATGTTGGGAGAACTGCAAGAGAGTTGCATTCTAGAATTTATGAACATGTTAGAGCTATAGAGAAAAAATATTTTACTAATGCTGTAGCCATGTCAGTGATGTTCATGCTGAACAAGTAGGGGCTGCTATTTTTAAGTTTGCTATTTTAGATCAGTTATTAGGATTTAGTACTAGATGGAATGCTGAAGACGAATTGGACTGGAAAGAGTACTGTTGGCAGGTAGAGTTGAATGACTGTGCAATTGCAGGTATTAATGACTGTGTGAATTTTAAAGTGGTTTTAAAAAGGAAAGAGTTAATGCATGGTAGCCACGTGATGTAGGAGGGTTGATATAGATGGATGATTTGATTTTATTGCTTGGTCTGATGAAGTTCGTTGTTGAATGAAAGTGCTTACCACCAAGTTTTTTGTTTTAAATAAGGTAGTTTTGTTGTTTTTATTTTTTGCTGTTTTGTTTTTATTTTTATTTTTTATTCTCTAGTACAGACATTGCATCTCTGGCTCCATTTAAAACTGTGGGATAACATCTTTATGGCTTAACCCATAAAGTAGTTTAATTTCAAGAATATTTTGCAAAGTCAAGTGGATTAAGATTAACCTTTTCAATTCCAGGATATGCTGTACATTTCTTTTCCTTCCAGATGGGTGCATTGCTGATACACTTTAACACAAGCAAACCTCACAAATACATTTTCAGCACAAGCATCTGTACAAATCAGTTTGATATACACATGACGTATAAATATTTACAAAATTCCAGCTAGCTGTGCTTGCATATGCTACAAATCCACTGCCCTATTTCTCCTGGCAGAGCTGGTAGTGCCTGCTATCATCACAGGCATCTAATTACTTTAGTAATTATCACGTACAAGAACAACTGAAATACTTTACCATAAAGCATGCAGTTTATATTGTGAAAGTTTCATAGAAATACTGTTAACAACAAAAAATATTTTATTTACAGTTACCTTTTTCCTTCTTCTTTCCCTCACCTCAGTGTTCCTCCAAACATTAATGACATCAAGTGAGGCAACTGCTTTTCAGTTCCCTACATGTTTAACAAAGTCAACAAAAGTCGAGATAGAGAGCATACCCACAATGTAGGTAAGCCATCAAATTCAAGAATATTGAATTGGCATATGGGTCAGGTGGGGAAGAGGAAGCAGCCTGCAGCCTGCTCTCCTATTCTGGATGAGGGAATAGTGAACAAACACCCGTAAGTATGACTTGTGGTGAAGATCAGGATCCTAACTATGTGCCATATATAAAAGGGGGTATGTACCTTGATGTCTTGGCAGTTATTTACAAAAGAACAATTGACATCCACTCTGTGCCACTGAATGCCATACCTCCTTGGATATAAACCCTGAATGATTTATCCACATTTAAGAAGGTCTCTAGACACTGACCTATTCCATCACTGAAGTCTACTCCTCAGATCTCAGAGCAGATATCCAAAATACTTGTTGAAAATCTGAAGACCAGACCAGGAAAAATTTATGTCTGGGGTCAACTGGCAAAGTGAGAGAAAGTTTGAGAGTCCATAGATTTGTTTTAGTGTAGGGAATACAATAAAATGAGAAAACAAAAGTTCTTCCCCAAACCAAAATTATTTTTATGGGCATTACTATAAAGAGCAATGACATAGATATTTTCTTAAACTATGGGTCATATTGTCATAATAACATCCATGGGGGGGGGTCGCACTTTATGAATTATATTATTGCTATTACATGGTTTTAGAATGTCCAGAATTTTACCTCATATTTTTGGTCCATTTTTCATAAAATTGTGGTTTTCTGGTAAATCATTGGCAAGTCATTAAAGATTAAAGTCAGAAAATAATGAGAGACATTTAGATTTCAGACTTCATACTTTTCAGAAAATTCATGCTAATACAAAACCTGCTATGCTATCAACTTTGTAAGTTTGTAAGAGCAGTTTTTAAAAATGGTCCCTATTTTTGGGCCTTTGTCCCCCATTATTTATGGCTTTCTCCAGATTTCTTGCTCTAAGATGTAAGACTGGCATGCTCCAGTATACTGATGTTTAGATGCTCTAATTGAAATGTCCATATACCCTAAACTGAAAGTGCGTAGGATGCAATTATCCTGGATACTGTAGAATGAAAAATAGATAACTTACCCTGAGTAAGATGTGTGCAGAAGTAAGCTGTCTAGTGTAAACATAATAAAACAAGAGTTTGGGTTAGCTTACAGCTGGGGCTTTGCAAGGTTCTCCATAATCAGAGAATGAAATAATCTGAGAAGATATTTTCTGTGAGAAAATAAAGCAGCAAGAAGCCAGCCATCAAGGTAAGAGAATATTATGTCTTTCCACAGTGACTGGTTAGTTGCTACAATGGATGTCTATTTGGTGAGCATCATATGGGCAAAAGTGAGGATGAATAGTAGACTATAACTGAAAATGACTGGCTCCTACCCATGAGTACAAACACCTCCTGGACTCCTTGGTGATCTTTATGCAGAGAGAGAGAGAGACATTTTTGGAGCTCTAGTAACCATATACAGTATCCTCCTAACAAAGAATAGAAGGATAATTTGCACTGTGACTTTAAGAAAGTTTTGTTTCAGTAATGAAATTTAGGCTATTCAGACTCAGTTTTGTATTGTGTTCTTTATTTCCTTTTCCACTAACACGAAACAGATACAGAACAGTATCCTTACCCTTTCTTGTCTTGTGGAATCATATTGGATGATTTTTTTGTAGGAGGCGGATGACCTACTCTTTGCATTGTCACATGTTATTGATGGGGTGGGATGTCTGGCAGGATAATAGGGCAGAGGTATAGCTGCCTTCTTTCTGGTTGATGGTTTCATGTCATTCATAAAGGGGAAATGCCAGTGAGTGAGACAGATTCCCCATAAAAATCATCATGAACAGTGTTTTTTCTGTTTACGCACTTCCTGCAACCATATGTCTTGTGAGATTTGTTAAGCTTTCATCCCTAAGTCATTGCATAGTTGCCTTTCTTCCCTTGTGATTTACTTAAAGAACCAATTACTTAAACTGTTGGCTAAAGACATTATGGAAGGATCTTCCTGGCCCAAGGTTCAGCCATCTGTGAAGAAAAATACCAAGAAACCTAGGTCGGATTCTTCGGCTGTACCACCTCCACTAGACATCTCTCTTGAGGCTCGTGAAAGCCTACAGGATAATTTTTCTTCTCAGATTCCTCTGCCAAGTCCACCTTTGTGGCGGGCATGGATCTGACTCCATGCAAATCTATAGAGGCCTTGCAGATATCAACTTTGGATGTACAGGGGAACCACAGCTGATAGTTACTGAAGGGCCTAAGGGTGTTCCTCAGATATTAGTGAGGGAAGAGGATTCAACTACCATTATAGAGTGTTATGAGGGGATCCGAATTTTCTAAATTTTTTTAAGGCTGATGTTCCTCTTAAAAAAAAGGAGAAGACTAAACATATTGCACCTGCTCCTAAAGATCCTCAGAGTGAATGGCAAAACTTCACTCAAGGTCTGGTTAATGCTCTTATGTCTTTGAAACCTCCACAGAGGGTTTCTGTTCCTACTCCTCCTTGGTATTCTACCCCTTTTAAGAGGCCTATGGAGCAGGATTCTTCTGATGATGATGCTGATTCTGATGAAGAGTCACTTACTTATTCATCTCAGATTCCTTCTCCATTAGACTATGGTTCTGAAGAAGAAGAATCTATCAGTCCTGACTCTCCTTTTGAGGAGATTTTATTTGGTGATACTATTTCCAGAATGATGGAGGTTTTCAAATGAGACTGTGCTCAGGTGTCTGATGTTCAGAACAGATACTATGAGCTTCTGCAAATGGAGTCTACAAAGCCTTCTGCTGTTCCTCCTGCTCTTGATGCCCTGCTGATTGCCTTTTTCAATGCTTCTCAGGCTCCTGATTCCTAACTTCCTGCTCCTAAGAAACCTGATAGGATTTATGAAGTGCCTGATGACTGCAAGTTTCTTTATTAATGTCCTTTTACTGACCCTTCAGCGGTGTTTGTGGTTTCTGATAAGCCCTCCAAATTGTTGCCTTCAACTAAGTTGCTTCTCTCTGATAAGGACAGCAGAATCATGGAGAAGCTAGATAAGATGGTGTAAATTTCTGCTACCCTAGCCTTTAGAGCTGTGAACTATCAGATGCATATGATCAGGAATGTCTTGTCTCTTCTTTCTCAGACCTTTCAAGCCATTTCAGATCTTTCTGATTCTGAAAGGAAGGCCTCTACTTTTGCCTTGCTAGAGACATCCTCCCACGTTGCTCACCATTCCATTAAATGCATCTATGATGCAGATGATGCTTTGTCTAGGGCTGCTGCCTTTGGCTTCATTTATAGGTTCATAGGTTGGTACTAGGCTATCAGCCCTAGGGCCTATACAAGCCTAGCCATAACATGTCTGGGCAATCTGTTCCAGAGTCTGAGGAGTCTCTGTGTCAGGAACCTATCCCTCCAGCATGTTTTGTGTATTGTGATGACAAGTTTTAGATCCCTGGAGCGTGTGGCTCTGAGGGATTGAGATTTCTTTAAGTGTAGCATGTCCAACAGCTCTGGGTTTGACATGGCCTTGTATGTTAAGCAGAGACCGCCTCTGAGTAGACGATATGCAACAGAGTATAGCTGGAGATTTTTAAGGCAGTCAGCGTAGGGCATTTGCTTTAGGCCTGAGGAGGTTCAGCCTTTGCCTAATGATATCAAGCTAAACATATGAATGCTCCTCTGGATAATAAGCATTTATTTGGTGCTGCTGCTGTAGAGTTGCTTAAATTCCTGCAAGAAAACAGCAACGCTTACAGGAGTTGAAACATATTTTTGTTTCAACTGTTCCCAAGATTCAGAGGAATTAACCTAACAAGCCTGCCTTTGTCCATAGATAGTGTCACCCTCCCCCCAGGGGTAAAAAGGGTGGTAGAAGGGCTCCTCCTGTTAAAGCTACCCAAACTCCTTCTTCTCAGAAGCCTCCTTTTCCTGACAAACCAGGTGCTGTCTGGCTATCCTTGCCCTGTTCTTCTCAGTCACATTCCTCTTTCTCTCTGTATTTCCCTGTCCCGTGCTTTTCGGTTAAAGATCACCCAAGACTCCTGGGTTCTTTCCATCATTCGCCAGGGTTATTACATAGTTTACAAATCTCTTCCCTCCTTTTTGGGCATTCCTCAGCCTCCTCAGGATCATCTAGAGGTGCTTCGGGGCCTGTTGGCTTAAGAAGCAATTCAAGAAGTTCCAACTCCTCAGAGGGGGAAGGGGTTTTATTTCAGAATGTACCTCGTCCCCAGGAAAGAAGGTATCTGGAGACCCATTCTGGATCTTTGTCAACTAAATACCTTTTTGAAGGTCCCTCCCTTTTGGATGCTGTCCTTTCAAACCTTATTTTCTCTGCTATTTCCTCAGGTTTTTCTAGTTTCCCCTGGATCTCAGAGATGCTTATCTTCACATTCCTATTTATTTCCTTTTCAGGAAAATTTTATGTTTCTCTGTTGCTGCCTGGCATTTTCAGTTCTCTGCTTTGCCCTTTGGCCTGTCTACTTCCCCAAGGGTCTTCACCAAATGCCTTGCTCCTGTGATTGCCTTTTGTAGATTGAGGGGGATGCAGGTCTTTCCTTACCTGGAAGACCTGCTCCAGAGATTTTACTTCAGCATCTTCACATTGCTATTTCTCTTCTGCAAAGCCTGGGATTTACTGTAAATTTCCAAAAGTCATTCCTGACTCCTTCTCAGGATCATGTTTTTTTCTGGGATGCAGACTTCAGACTGTTCCAATGCTGGCATTCCTGCCTCTCCCAAGGCTTTAACGCTGATGGCTTTCTTTCAGTCCTTCCTTCCTCTGGGTTCTGTTACAGCCATTGAGTTTCTAAGGTCTCTGGGTTTCATGGCTTCTACTATTCCTATGCTCCACCTAGCAAAACTCTACATGAGAAAGATTCAGTGGTTTCTAAATTCAGTTTGGCTTCAACATTCTCATCCTTTAGGTTTTAAAGTTTTTCTGCTTCCGTGCCTCAAGCTGGAACTTCAGTGGTGGATTTGTCTCTTTTCCCTCAACCCAGGGCTTCCTTTACAACCTCCAATTCCTTCTTAGACATAGGGTGGGGGCCTCCTTCGGTCCTCTAAATGTGCAGGGCTTTTGGCTTCTTTGACAAAAGGAAGACCATATCAATGTCAAAGAGATGAGAGCTCTTCTTCTGGTTTTTCACGCTTTTCATTCCCTTGTCCTTCCAGGGATCCTCAAGATTCTCACAGACAATATACAGTGATGTGGTATGTCAGCAACCAATGGGGGACAAGGTCTTATCGTCTATGCAGGCTAGTCCTTCAGGTCTGGGATGTGGCTATCCAGTATCAGGCAACTCTTCAAACAGCTTGCATTCTTCAGATAAGAACATAGTAGCAGATTTTGTGAGTAGGTGCATAGCACGATCCCACAAGTGGATGCTTCACAGGGATGTGTTTCTGGACATTGTCCACCAGTGGGATACTCATCAAATACATCTATTTGCCTCCCCTCTGAAAAGGCAACTTACTCTATTTTGTGCCAGGGTCCCATGCCCTCTGGCCTGGAAGGTAGACTCCCTCTCTTTTTCTTGGAAGCGGATGTTTCCAATAGCTACAGTATCAGCATTCACAATTGTTGGTTTTGTGACAACATAATATAGTATAGCACTGGAATGCTGTTTGTATTTCTTTTACTCTGCTGAAAATTTGGGCTTGGGAATCTCCCCATGAGTAAGGTACATCTTTATCTAACAAGTCTGTCATCAGATTTAGCATAGTCAACAGATGTGGCACAAACTTGGCCAGGAAGGTAATCATGCCTTAGGCTTGTCTTAACTCAGTTACACAAGATGGACTCTGTAGCTTGGTTATTGTCCTGACCTTGCTTGCATCTAGTCTGATTGGACTAGTACTTATATTGTGACCAAAAAGTATTACTGTGTAAGTAAACTTACCATAACAGTCAATGTTTAAATAATCACTGCTGTGGTAGCCTTAGTTATATCAGTTATATCCTGCCAAGGATATAATAGCTGGCCAGCTTCCAAAATTTCAAGGCACTTTCAATCTTCTTAAAAATTGAATGGTTTGAATCACTGTTTCTAATCTCAAATTACATGTCTCTGCATCTGGAGCAAAACACAATGAAGTCATAAATAGCAACAACAGCCATTCCTTCATGCAAGTCACTCATTCTATATTAAAATATTTCACGTGCTGAAGTTATACCAAATGGTAGATTTAGAAAGAGAACCTTTCCACTGTAACAATGAAGGCTGTCAGCTTTTGGCTATCTTCCTTTAGGAGTATTTGCCAAATTCCACTGTAAGCATCTAATAAGGAAAATGCTTTAGCACTGTCCAGTTTAGGTGTTATGTCTTCTAGTACAGGTAGACTAAATCTTTCTCATATGGCTGCATCATTAAGATTTTTCAAATCAGTATAGTTTTGAATATTGCCATTTTCTTTAGAGCTGGGAAAATACAACATTCAGTTGGTTCAGTCACACTTTTTATCATACCAACTTCTTGCATTCTTTTGAATTACGGAATGATACTCATTGGATGTGGGTAAAGCATATGGAACAGCGTTTGGCTTTAATTTTTTATCTTTACTAGTTCAAAGTTAAGCA